>NC_140636.1:28234637-28352137 GCF_057382275.1 Copadichromis virginalis | reverse complement strand
TACTGGATGAATTGTAGCTGTATCGGAAGGTTATTGCATTTGAGCTGTTGCTTCAATGTTATGCGCTGATGTAAAGGATTATACAAAGTGTGTTCATATGATTCCTTGTTTCAGTTTTTTATTAAGAAAAAAGTTGTGATAATTTTCTAGTCCTGGCAAACAATATTTTTTATCTCTTTTTTGTCACTGTGATTGTTTGGCATGCCTTCTTCAAAATGCCTTTGAATGACTTTTGCAAATCAATTTCTGCTTCATCATCAGAGATCTATTGTTACATCTTCAACAATTTCTTCTCTGCTTTAAAAACCTCAAATTTTTAGCTTTGTCTGAAAATCTAATCTAAGCTTTACATGCCTTCCTCAGACTCAGTCGAGTTGTTTTTACTCTCCAGATATCATAAAATATGAAGGATCCAACCTTGTAAGAAAAACGCAAGTTGTGGAGGAGATTCAATAAAACCTTTTAAATGCACCAGTATCAACAGTTAGTCAGGCCCAACTCTGTCTGCCTCAGAACTGACAGCTGAGGAATTGTGTCAAGTCTTTCAACTCCCTGCCATTCATCTACTCAGAAATTAAGAGGGCTTTTATGTTTTGTTTTGTGAACCATTCCCCTCAAGAAATATTTGTGGCAGGCCCCATCACCTCCCGCAGCTAAAGTCATAACCAGCCGTAGAAAAACACTGTCTGGAGTCTGGAGAGTGGGTTAAACCAGCATCACAGCAATATTTTTCTCTGGTCTCTCTCTGGGGAGTGTGTGTGCGTGCGTGTGTTTGTGCGTGCGCGCGTGTGTTGGGGGAGCATGACGTCTGTTGGAACTATGTAAGACGGAGGGCAGAAGAGCCAAAATGCCAAGAGCCTGGATTCTGACCTCACCAGAAAAACATTTACATTTTAGGCTGTGTGTGTGTGTGTGTGTGTCTTCTTGTCTTCTTGTCTCCGTGGGCCAGTGTGGATACATCGACATTACGTATGTATGGATACACCTTATGGACTTCACTCATGATATAAGTGAGAATATCTTATATGTTTAATATTTAGTTTAGTTCAATTTAATTTTTGCAGGAAATCACAGTGGTTTTATTTAAAAATCCTAAAAAATCATGAATCAACTTAAAGTTAAAGGCTGACAGTTTATTTAATGTGGTCTACAAAAAATAAAGTATTGCATTTTAAGTACTAACGACTAAACTTGTTTTCTTGAATTGCAAGTATTCATGGTTATACCATACATCGATAAACGACCTGTCTCACTGGTGCTTCCCGACATTTAGTTTTCCATGTGTGTTGATATGGAAAGCCTCCTTGTCCTTGGCCTGCTGAAACCAGGGCTTTGTGCTTGCTTTGGCGAAGGCCCTCTCCCTCCCTGCCTGATGACTGGCGGGGCCTGTGTTTACGTAACCGTATATATCTTAGAGGAAACTCGTGAAACGTTAATCTCTCTACTTTTTAACCCTGATGAATTTCTACATTTTCCAGCTGTGCGGCATGGCATATTTATGCTCAGGCTCTATTGCTGAAAACAGCTCTGTCATTGTAAATGAATCACTATCCAAGACTAAAGACTGTGCATGTGTGTGTGTGTGTGTGTGTGTGTGTGTGTGTGTCCGTGTGGGTATGTGTAAACTTAAGGCTGGGAAACTGAAAAAATTCATGCTCAGCCATAAAAAGCAGCATTAGTACCTTCGTGGATAAAAACAGCTTCTTTTTCATTCTTCCCCATACCCTAATCAGTGCACACTTCGCTGTCACTCATCACATTTCTTTGGCTTTCGACTGATAAGCGTCCTTCACTCATCGTGCTAAATAGACAATGCCTCATGTCATATCCTCTGTTGCCTGGTCACACCTGCACAGTGGCCTCAGCAGAGGATAATACTCTCCCCTCGTCTGCTTCCTCTCCACACTTCTCGTAACTATGACCTGCATCATCTCAGGAACCGTTCAGGGCATTTGGCTTTGCGAACAGCTGGCTTTGTGAGAACTTTGTTTTTCTTATTCCACCACTCTATATGGTTGAAGACTGACACGTGTTGAGTCATCTTGCCAGACCGTCCTCAAACACAAAGGAAGAGCCTGTCTTTCAACAGCTGTTTTAGATGCAGAGCTCCGCCAATTTACCGAAGGGAATGTCTCTGAAAGCCTTTCAGAACGAGATTTTGCCGATGTTTGTTTTACAAAAACATTCGCTAAGCCTGCGTGTCCGTTTTGTTTGTTTTGATGGATCAGACACCATACCTGTTGTTTGAGACTCAGTATGTACTGTATAAGCAGAATATGATTTTGTGAACGTTGGGTGTACCTTAATTTAAACGATCATTAAGAATATCCTGTGCCTTGTGTGCACCATTCAGCATCCCATTTCTCCTTTACCAACTCTTGGAGTCACCTTGGAGTTTAACAGTCTCGTTGGAATGACAATGAGGAAGCTGATTTACAACAAATAAGCAGTGTCTCCTCCTACTAAGCTCACACTAAGCTTCCTGTCAGTTTGGCATGTCTACGCTGTCAGGACAGCCCAACACGCCCCAAGACTGTGTCTACATTACATTAAACACAACCGCTTGACCCTAGCGAGCCCCATCTCCTGTATGACATCTATTTGAGCTACTACAACAGGGTCCAACCCCTCCCCATGTTCCTTCCATGCAGGTGAACAAGGGAGAACAATCCCATTACGCTGGAACAGGCCCAGAGCTAATGCAGAGAACATTAAAACCATGTCGCATCCAGTCACTTACTTGATGGATCCAGGAAGAGAGGGGTGAAGAGAAGACACAGAGAGGGGAAAGAAATGTTGAAGAGGAGGGGTGGGATTGGAGGTCTTGGGGTCAGGCACGGTGACGATGTGACAGTGTGATTGCAGCAATGGAGAGCATGTAATGGCACCTTGGTGCCCTTGAGCAAACTGTCATTCGAACCACTTTAATTAATTTCCCCACTTTGTCGACTTCCCCACCTTCCTGCTATCACAGACAGGAATGCTGCATACACCAGGCAGTAATATTATACAGTGAGCGTGTCAACAGGTTTAGACTTGATAAAAAGCGGATATTTTAAGGAAACGTGTGGCCTGGTGTCAATAATAGTTGAGATCTGCCTGCTCTGGACTCCTGGCTGTCAGAACAGACTCAATCGGGCATTTTGGAAACCTACCATTTTGCAAAATGGAGCTTTGTATTGTTAGGGTGTATAATTAAGACCTCATTGTGACAGCCATTGAGAGCGAGTTAATGAGGGTTCTGATGTATTCCATATGAATATGATTATTGAATTTTTAATATTTTATGGCTTTCTAATTGCTTTAGTTGCTGTTAATGGCTTTGAATGTTGAATATTACCCTGAATGAAAATGTGGAATGGGTTAGTACCTTTAATGCTGAGATCATAGCTGAATTCTGTAGTTGATTTTTTTTGTCTTTGAGGCAGATACATATCTTTACCAAAGGCATGTCTGTGACTGTGAATACATTTGAAGCAGTCTTTCACTCCCTTACTAAGATGAATGTATATATAATTACAAAGTATATCACGCACACTACCTTGATATAGAGTTTAATGGCCGTATCGTTTCTTTGTGGAGCATGTCTGCTGGCCTTAATCTTCTCCACAGCTGACATCTTAATAACTCAGCCCTCTCCATCCATTTCCACGGGAGACATCCGGATGTGGGGGAAGGATTAGTTTAATGAATTTGACAATTAGTAACAGAAGTTAATGACTGCATGGGGCTAAGTACCCTGATGGACATGGCTGGGGGGACTAAGGACTTCCACTGCTTTGGGCCATAGATCCTCATTAATAGCTTTTCTGCCTGCCGGAGAGGACAGGGGAAGCCAGGCCAGGCTTTTGTTTAGTCTGCCTCTGACGGAGCTGCTGAGGGGTTGCACTGTTGCACAGCACCATGCGAGAATTAGTCCTGCTCTGGGCATGAGATAACACAGGGCCTCAGGTCCTGGATCAGGTGAGGCTTCCTTTTATGAACAAGGGTCATTAAATGCTGAAAAAAGAAGAGTGACATTGAATCAGGGCAGCGAGGGAGTTCTTTCTTTAGATCTTGTGCCAACAATCACTGAGGAAGAGAAGTGGTTTGTAGGTCACAGGCCTCTTCATGACCTTTGCCTTGATTTATCATTATGTTACCCAGATCCCACCTCTAATATAGTCAAAACATCGTTTAGCCAGATAGCTCTCATAAAGATTTTATTATTATTTATTATTATACTGTGCTTCATGAGCTACCTAGTCGCTTTGTCAAATATTTCCACTATAAACCATTTTGATAAATTTTTCAGCTACTATAAAATCAAAGTTTGGATTTTTTTATGGCGTCATGAATAGACATAGAACAATTCCCATAATATCCATCAGTTTAGATTTATATGTACATATACCCCCTCTTCACAATAATTTATCCTACCTCCTCCCACAGAGGATGAGAAAATATGTCTAGAATTTATAAAATCACATCCAGAGCAGCATTAGCTGCCCCCTCATTCCTGCCTGTCTCCTGGCGGTGGCTATAATAGCGACAAAAACATTACCACTTCCAAAAATAATCATTTCCCAAAGCCGTTGCCAAATGGTCTAGTAGTTAGAATCTCCACTGAAAACAAGGGGATGTGTGAGAATTTTTTTTTTGTGTTGTCATTAGTGGCGAGTGTGCCTGGTTGTAAGGCTGAATGGAAAAGAAAAGTGAAGCCATTTAATTAGTCAGGTTGACCCTCAGAGGTCCAAGTACCTACAACAGTTTGCTCCTGAGAGAAACAAGATAGAGGGAGACAGAGAGACAGAAATGCGAGACGAAGCTGTTTGTTGTTGCTCTGATGCTCTGATAGTCTGTCAGGTCCTGGCAAGTTTAAAGTCAAGGGACCAAATTGGTGTTGATGTAGCACACTTCTTCAACACTCTCATTTGGATATCTTTTCGTCTTTCTTTGTGTCTCTTCTTATCCCACTCTGTACCTCCTAATTTGCCTCTTTAGGGAGTGACAGTTGCATTTAGGGAAAAGGTTATCATTGCATTAGAATAGAGTGCTGGCCTTGAGGCTTACCTAGAATTACATGGCACTGCCTGCAGCCCCCTTCGTTCTGTGCTGGGCTGAAATGTTATCAGTCTGACTTAATTACTGTCACCGGGCAATGGGATTGACTATAAATGTACATTACAGTGCGGGACAGATTGGCGAGATAAAAAAAGAAAACAATACTGGAGTGCTGAATGCCTTCTTAAGATCGCTTTGTGTTTAACTTTAGGTCAAAGGATTATTTGTGGTATGTGTTTAGCATCACTTTTATTCCTCACATTCTCTGCTAAACACATTCGCAAAGCCACACACACACACACACACACACACACACACACACACACACACACACACAGAGCACATCCTTTATCTGATTAGCTGGCACGCCTTTGTGGAGCTGTGTGTGTGTTTGCGTGTGTGAGGTACAGTGCGTTTCAGCTCAGCATCAGGCCCCAGGCAGGGCATGGATTTCATTTAGGAAAGTATCAAAGGTTTACACGCTGTTCGCTTTAATCAGCATGTTTATCAGGCAGAGAAAAATTGCAGGAAGGGACCACAGGGAGAAGGAGGGGTGTGTGTTTTTGTGTCTTTGTGTGTGTGTGTGGTGGTGGTGGTGGGGGGGTTTATCTTAAGGACCAGTAGCCAGGGAAATTGATAACGGCTACAAGGTAATTTAGTGGAGACTTGTGCATCCCTCCACTGCTTCTACCCCTGCCTCTTATTCTAATTACAGCCCATGTAATGTTCTAATGAATCTGCAGGTGGGTTTGAGTAGGGGAGGGGCATTTAGGTGGAGACGGAGGTTGTGCCTTTATTTCGTTGTATGTATGCACGTCAGCATGTAGCCCTTGCTTGCGTGCATGTGTAAGTGTGTGTGTGTGCTTGTATTTGTCACTCCAGATCAAGCTTGTTTTTCTGTAAGAAGATTGAATGCATCTCAAGGCTGTGTCAGTATCTCTCGAGTGCATAGTTGTCTCACTGTTTCTGAAATATGAATATGATATGAAAAGCAATTAGATTAGCCCTTAGCAGTATTAAAGATACATGCCACTCACAGACACAAAGTTCCGCTGATACTTCAAGTTGTCACTGTGGTTCCATCTTCCAGCTGTGGGTGTACAGGATGCAGGCTGCAGCCAGACACTCTCATCTCCTGCTTATACTAGACTACTGATAAGGTCCAGCAATTGCCTTTGGTGGTGCTGGTGCCTCCAGTCACACATACGTACACACACACACACACACACACAAACCTAAGCATAAACATGCAAGTTCAGTCACAGAGCCATGTGCGCAAACCTCCAGGGGATATGGGCTGGACCGTAAAGGCCTTGATACGACCAGAGTGTAAACATCCCCACAGGATTGCGGTCCAATGAAAGGAGTGAGCTGTCAGGAATCTGATTTCTTTGTGTCTTTCAGTCTCTGTGTGTCTGTGTTTACATCTGTGTGTGTGTGTGGTTTTGTTCAGATAACACTTTGGGATACCGTTATAGTTTGAGAAAGGGGTATTTGGCCTCGAGAGACTGGTGACATCAAATTGCTGTTACATTATGCACATCGCACATGCTTTATAATGGAAAAGTCAAGAAATGTTTGTTGTTAAGTTTCCTCCATCTTTTGCTCCACACAGGAAAAGGAGGGCGTCGAAGCGGTGTCAGTAGGGGCCATTCTCTCTGATTACCAGAGGGTCCGGGTGGAGAATGTGTAAGTTGACCACGTGCACACTCACGATCCAGAACACACTGTTAGTTCAACGTGCACGTGCACCCCTGAACTTATATGAGACACACTGTTATGTCCACTGAAGAAAAGAGCACATCGCCTGCATTCTTACTTCCCTGCGCTCCAAATTTGGGGGCGAGTTTTGCTTAAACACACACACATACATGCACTGCATTATATTTATGTCAAGTTATTTAGACTAGCTTTGAAGTGGTTCTGTTTTTATGGAGCAAAATTAAATGAAATGATGGTTGAAACTGATGGTTACCTAATTGCCAAGTGACTTTGATCATTTTAAAAGTGCATTTTCCTTTTGGGGTAGACGCACGGCTCTTACTCGAGAAAGAAAAAATAGTTCCCTCGTGTGAGAGACACCTACAAGTATTACTTTTACTCTTATCTTATCTTTTCTTTTATCCTACTTTTCTTGTTTTTTTTTATTTTCATAAACTGGACATAGCAGAACACAAAGGCTCTCTTCACATTAACAAATCCTGCTGTCAGTCAGCTATTGTTTTCCCACACAAATATATAGGTAAGCAGCTCAGGCATTTCTTGAGCAGTAGACGTTTGTCTGCAGACAGTTTGGCTCCAGTTACCTGCTGTGGATATGTGTGTTTCACCTGAGTTTATGTGAAAGACAAGCCACAGCTTAAGATGAAGTTTTTTGGGGGGATTTTTGTGTGCGTGTATATGTGCGTGTGTGTTTTCTCCTTGAATAAAACCGCTGGCTGCGGTGGCAGGTGGCAGCATGTGCTGTGGGCCCATCAGGGTGGCAGCTTTCCCGTAAATGAAGAGTTGCCCAGCCAAGTAGGCTTTGAAGTTGTTCTAACATTGGCTAATATTCAGTATTAACCAGTTTGCATCCCTTCACCTGTTTCCCAGATGTTTGCGGCTTGGTTTGCAGCCATTGGCCTACCTGTGGCGGCGAGACCAAGAGTCCTTGCTCTCTGAGATGATATCATCAGACCTTCATGCGATCCTCATCAAAGTTGCTGCTTTCGGTGAGTTTGTGTTTCAGCCCACTGGTGAACGCTCTCTTTATGTTCTCTCAAGGTGCTATATTGGTTAAGCTGTGTTTGGAATGGGCACCGAAGGAAGAATTTGCATAAGTGAGCTTTAGGAAAGTAAAAATAAGGTGTAACCAGAGGGGAAAAAGAGAGACAAGCAGAGTAATGCCCTAATCATTAATCTGCAGCTTAGCCGCGGTGTTAAGACTTGTGCCAGCGGCAAAAGTGTCGAAGCAGAGAACAATATGAAAAGATAAGACGCACAGAAGGAGGAGGGTTGAGGAAAAGTGTGCGGCTGTATTAGGAGGGTGTGTGGAGGAAAGGTTGGCAGTCGAGAAATAATCACGGTTGATTGCCCCGTACATGAATGCAACCTGTCAATAAGCGACACATGTCCCCATTGTATGTGAGAAACTCTTCTGTCTGTGCTTATGCATAGCTCAGAATACATGGTCCGTGAAGCGAAGATTAAAATCTGGTACCTCTCATTTACGTTTTTCAACTGCTTCAGCACTGACGGAAGAGGTTAATGTGGTGTCACCTGCTCTCTACATGCCTGTTTTGGAGCCCGAGGATAGGAAGATCAGATTACAGAATAACAGGAGAGACAAAGGGAAAAAAAAGTTTTTCTTTCCCTGGTATATGATGTTAAGATCCCTACCTGTATCTACTTGACAGTGCAGCTGGATCCCCTTTGACGGTGCCGGTGATAAACGATAATTATGGCTACAAATGGTTCTTTTTACTCTCAAACTACTCGTGGCGATAGATCATCATGTAGACACTGTTTACGTGCTGTTAAGTGGTTGTTGTCACCTTTGGTAGCAATCAGTCGAAAAGGGGTCCACGGCTGACTGATGACCCACAGAGCTGTGTGAGGCGTCCATGATATTCTGCATATCTTTCAACACTGCTCAAATAACCTCTTATAGAATGCACTTGTCAAGCCATTCATCATTGGTGCTTTATTTCCTGGAGCCATTTCTCATTTTTAATGGGTTTTATAAAGGACATATTGGTAATAAATAATATTAACTTGTCAGATGCCCATCAGGGTGGAGATGATGTCAGAATCCATTTTTCTCTCACAGTATCATAATTGTGTTTACTACAGACAACATTTTTTTTCTTATCTTGATTTGCATTTGTAACTCGATAAAATCTAAGTCTGCATTTATATTAGCTATCAATCAACTTCCTAAAATGACAAGCATGTAACCAAAACAGCCTACCTTAAAGACCTCAATCACCCTCTAACCCTGCAGCTTCTGCCAAGCTTTTTACTCTAAACACATCTTAACTCTAAAAGCAAATTCTCAACATTTTCTGGAAGATTATAATTAGAAAGGAAAATCACCTCGGGTGACTATGAGTGTGTATCTTGGCCTCCCACTGTAGGTGTTTGTGTGTATTTAGGGATGTGTGTGTTGGCTACAGGTAAAAAGAAAAGATTTTATCAGCCCTGACTTCTCACCTGTCCCAAGGCAGCGGTAATTAGAAAGGAGAGAATTGAATAGGGGTGCAAGAGCCCAAGGCATTTTAGGCAGCACTCATATAATTGCAGCTTTGGTGGAAGCAGGCCTGTGCAGTGAGGTGTGCTGTTTGGGGGAGATTGGGTGACAGAGGGGCATACCTGGTGGCCTTTGGTGTTTGTGTGTGAGAGAGAAAGCAAGAAAAAAGAGATTTGGAGGGATTAAGATGTGCAAACCCCAGGAGGAGAGGAAAAATACTTTCACAGGGCAAGGGTTAAGTTTGCAGTTGCACAGATAGCTACAACTTAGAATATTCTGTAGCTAGAAGAAACTGAGTTTTTTGGGGCCTTTTCTTTCTTTCTTTCTTTCTTTCTTTCTTTCTTTCTTTTAAAGAAGTTTATGTTTCTTAGTAATAAATCCCTGTAATGAAAAGACAGGTGTCCAAATGCAGGATGATCCTCTTAGTGAATTCTCTGGAAGTGTTCCTTTGTGTGCTGACGGTGGGGGAAAAAAATTCAGTCATTCAAGATCCCAAATTGCAGGCAGGGAAATAAGTTCAACTGGATCTGAGCCTACGAATGTCAGCTAAAGCTTCTAATGAGCAAAAAAGCATTCGTCTGAAAGGTGGAGGCACATTCCCGTTTTTGGTGCTGTGTCTCTGCAGCTAACTGTGGATAATTGGAAATCCTAAAAGCTAGTATTAAATATTCATGTAATTAGTTAATCAATTGATTAGTGCATGTGCGTATAAGGGCACAGGTTCAGCAGTTAATTGGTCCTCAGCTCCAGAGATAATTGGCATGTGTGAAATCACGGTCTGCCTGTTGGAAAATCTTTTATCTCTGCATGAACTTTTACCCTTCACACGAACACATCCTTTAAGCTCGGAATTAGGGAACTTATGTCACGTGTTTGCTGTCACTGATCACCTCGTCACTTTATCATAGTTTAATGTATATTTAAAGGACAATTGGTGATCAGAGACCTCAATGGTTTGTATGTTTGATTTGAATATTAGAACTACATTGGCAAAGCATCTAGATATAGAAACAGTACCAAACAGAGCCTGTTATCAGATATGAGATTATCAACCCCTGTAAAAAAGATGCAGGTTGTTCCTGAAATTAAGTGTTCTGTCCTCTAACCCGGACCGATTTCATTTGTTTTTTTAAACAAACTTATGTTATTTGTAGACATTTTCTGTACCACAATGAAGTACCATGGCGCCACAGGGTATCTGATAGTGTAAATAAAAAGAGTCTTTGCTTGGTATTGTTTCTATATATGAAGGCACCATTACAAATTGAGACTTTAGAAAGCCACACTGTAGGATCAGGTTTGATGCAGATTGCAGGATGGCATTACCTGCTGAATTAGTGCCCAGGATCTATGGTTGTTATTCCTTCACTATTGCTTTCCATGCTTTGTTACATTTGGCACAGTGCTGGTGTTGCGTGTTTTCGTGCTGCATTCCTATTTTTTGTTTTGTAGTTGTGGGTTGTTATACAAGTCACATTGTGAGATGATCATCCTAAATTTCTGCCATTGTCAGGATTTTGCCTTGGATTGCAGAGTGGTTATAATGGACAACTTTGAACTTCACACATGGTGCAATGGAGGGCCTCTGACTAAAGATGTCGCCATGATTTTTTTTCACATTGTCATCTTTTGTCTGGGACAGAAAAAAAAAAAAAAGCAAAACAAGTGGGGATGTCTTCAAAGTCAGAATTCTGACTTTTTCTCTTTGTTTTTTTCCAGTGGCCCTAATCCTCTTCCGTAGATAGTCAATAACAGACATGTGATTTCAGGCTGCAAGTTTAGCTTACTGCTCACACGTCAGGTTCAACTGCTTTCTGCTTTGACTGTTTAGAAACTAACAAAGATGAAGTTAGTTAGACAGATAGGTAATAGATTATTTAAAAAAATTAAAAAATACATACACAGTATTCCCACGCCGGACGGTGCACCTTTCATGGACTCGCGACATCATCTGTAAATTTATATTGCAGGAATTTCATTGCATGTTTCTATAGGTATTTAATTCTTTTTTACATTTCAATTATTTTTGCAGTAAAATAAGCATTTTCTAACCTAGAAAATTAATAACAGAGTTATAACAGGGTTTTCAAAGACAGTGGGAAGGTTTATAAGAGTGTGGGGGAGGATTTTTATGACTCAAAATTAATCACTAATTAATTAATTATTAAAAATAATGGAATAAACATATGGTTTCTACTTTGTGGATTTTTACCTTTCGACCTAATCGAGGAAATACTGTATGTATACCTTTTGTTTCCAGTCAAGTTGCATATTCAGATCCACTGTTCAATTATAGTAATTGAAATATCCTGAGTGTACTAGTACAAATCAGAAAGAGAAGCAACCAATCAGAGAATGTGCTGGAAAAAATGACTAAATGAGGAATAAGTTCATTGGTGAATTCTTAAATAAACTTTTCCAGCTCTTTTAATTTCATCCATTAAAATGTTCCAAGATAACTGTACTAATTTTACTTTGCTGTCAGTTATTAGAATCCATTTATTTTTTAAATTTCCATTATATGGCATGCACTGGAGATTCTGTTGTTCTTCTGTTCAGTGAAAATTATGAAATTCACGTGTTAAAAACAAAAAGACGTTCTCTACTGCAGATGGTTTGGGCTGTTTTGGGGTTGAGGTTTACCTTAAATAGTTTAAGAATGATAGGCTGCATTTTTTGTTTGTTTTTTAAATTACACATTGTTCAGTTTCACTCTAGATCTGAAAAATATTTTCCACAGGTTCATTTTGGTCCCCAGTTTCTTCTCTATCATTTGTTGGACTGGAAAGATTTCATCTTGATGTGATTGCTACGCGGTTCATGGTGCCCATTATTTTGCTAACAGACACTGAATTTCAGATAAGAGCTTGACAAATTTCACATATAACCTTAATCTTATCATCCTTTGTACCGTGCTACTTCCCTCTTCTCCTTTCTTCCTCTCTGTTTTGTATTCCTCTGTCTGTCTTGCGAAGATTAGGTGATAGTGAACAGCTATTGTTTTGGCGGGGGTCTTTGAGTGCGTTGTTTAAAGGCTGGTGCAGCTCACCTACTAGGGAGGAGATGCTTATTTCATCCATTTAAAGGCTAAAATGTTACACATCATGAATCCAATTTTCTCTGCCTTTTCTCTCTGAAGGCAAGGATTAAAGCTGAGCTGTCAGCTGCCAGATCTTAAGACAACCTGCGGATGCCTGCGATACTGCGCTCAGCTCAGCTCAGCTCAGCTCAGACAGTATCTAGAATCTCCCAGTTTTTAATTTGGCATTAGGCTCAGTAAGCAAAATCACAGTCACTTTCAATTAAATAGGTAACTCACTGCTGTGGGTTTACATGAATCAACCTTTTCGAGATGGGAAAACCCAATCGCGATCGTTTAAAGGAATTAGTACAACATTAAAAGAAATAATTTCATTCAGTGACTTCTAAGATTTTCTGTAGAGATCAGATGGATTTATTTTTTCGAGAACACGTCTATGCTTTAAAACATTTTTTATTATTATTTATCGGTTAACTTCTCCTACAGCTTGCAGTTTTAGTGTTTTATATGTGTTTTTATATTTTTAGATTGTTTTTAAAGACTATTTTTTAAACCTCGGTATAAAAACATAATTGTATAAATGACTCTCGGTTTCCTGGTAAACTTTTTCTTCCTCCTTAATTTCAAACCCTAAATGTCGGCACTGTTCTTGAAAAGAAATGCTCTCCCTCATTACTGGACTCCCTGGTTTTAAAGTTCACTGAATTTAATTGGAGTTTTATAGGATAATACGAGGTAAAAAGCCCTTTTAAAGGAGAGCTATTCCTCTCAGTCTCTCTTAGGAAAGCTCCTCTCTCTACAAAGTGCGATCTTGCTGTCTCTGGCGACAGACTAATGGCAGCTTCTGGTGGGCTTATTTGGGTTTAATGTGGCATAATGAGGTTAGGTATTTGGGTTTAGGTCAAGTTGTAAAACAGGTTCAGAGGAGACAGAGATGTGAAGATCATGTAAATGAGTGATGTTAGATTGCTAAAGGCTCACACTGGCGGCTACTCAAACACTTTGCAAAGAATGTATGTTCCAAGTACAAGCTCACTGCATCTACTCTCATTTCCAGTTGGTTTGAGTAACCTTAAGTCAGTCAGAAACGTCAATTAAGAGAACACTCATACAAGTGCTAAGTGGTCTTGGGAGAAATGCCTCCGCATTAGTGTTGTCTTTGTATCGTTTTATCACTCACTCCTGTCTTCCTGGTTTCCGTCATCCTCTTCTTTCCTTGTAAATATCAAATCATGTATGATATATTATTTAAGAGTGAGGAGGTTAATGAACGTATTAAAAAATGCGGCATCCCCTCAGCAATTTGGAGCCAATTATTAAAATTTGTTAAAAGGCATGACTAATTAAAGAGGATATTTAAATTGGATTGAATTTTAATGCTTTTTTTTCATCTCTCCTTATTACCTTTGTGGCAGGGTTAAGATGAGAGGATGTTGAGATTAGATATTCTCACACTAATTAAGACCACAGATCCCCTGGGAAGAGAATAAGGGTCTGCTCATTCTCTCTCCACACTTTCTCCACCCTCCTTCCCTCCCGCCTTCTCACTGTTATGGCCCTCCGTCCCTCCCACTGTTGTGGCCCTCCATCTCTCCCTGTAGTGCCGGACCACCGGGGCCCGGAGGAGAGACACAGCTGGGATTAAGATGAACTGGGATGGGATGCGACGTCCTTCCTTCACTTCACCTCTGCCTTCCCTCACGTCTCCCATCCATTGCTCCCCATGGGGGCCCGTTGATGACACGTTAACCTTTGAGGCTGTCAGGCCATGAGAGAAGAGAGATTCTCACATTTCGATTAACTTAGTTCCTTTAATTAAACACATGAACATGCCAATGAACAGGATCACCTGATGTCTAGGAGTAGTGGAGCTATATTAGATTTTGAGAGAAATAATTTGGGTCAGCAGCTTTTTTTTATGGCGATGACATCGTTGTCATGTTACTCATCAGTTATTTGATAATGATTATGTCGATCAGTTAATAGGCAACCACAGAAAGGGCAAAGAAAAATGATGAAGAATAAGGAGAGACTTCACTAGCGGTCATCGTATTTCTGTAAAACAGTCAGGTGTTTTGCTCTAAAGATGCAAGCATGACTTGGCTTTCTTAAAATATAGCATTTTACATTCGTGTCCTGTTATGTTTTTATTGTTCTATTCTTTGTAGAGAGCACCTGGTACTCAAAGCTTTGTGTTTTGTTGGAACAGCAAAGAATGTGCAGCAGGAAATCATTGGCTGCACTTTCTTTGTGAAAGGAGTGACAGGGTGAGATGGAGTTCTGCTTAGTGCCCTCAGGAAAGAGCCTGTAGAGCACAAAATCAGGACTCAGTGTCACAAAGTAGTAAAACCCTGCAATTCTCAACAAGCTGAGTAAACTCCTCGCTGTTTTCAGCCTTTTATTCCTACTAATATGTAGAGTGTTCCTAAATTAGAGCTATCAACGCACTAATCTTTCATTTAAGCTCAGGTCTGGATTTGGATATGTTATCAAAAGGGGAAGCGGGCTGCTAGTTGGATTTACTTGTTTTTGTGTCTGGGGACTGAGGGCCAGTCAGCCTGTATTTTAAAAGCGTGGCACCACTGGATATGCATACAAAACTCTCCACCACCCTTCTCTTCCCTTTCTTCTTTTCGCTCCCATTCCTGTGAGTCACTTCCATGCACCATTTCAGGGGAAGGGGAGGGGAAAGCCAAATAAACAAGATCTCTTTCCAGAGTTTATGTTCTCAAAGGGAACTTGTTGGGGTGGGGGGTTGTGGGCGAAGGATTGGGGGGGAGGGGGGGGGGGGTCTGTGGCCAGCAACTGAAAACTGTTGCCCTTACCCGGAGAGATCTGTGTACACTACTTGCAAAGTCAAACAAATAGATCCAGGGCGCAGGTTTACATGTGTGTTTGTGCGACTGCCCGTAAACCTCCCTGCCTGTCATCTTCAATCACTGTGTTGTGTTGCTGATCCGACCGCGCTCTCTCTCTCGTTCTCTGTCTGTGCATACGTTTGTCTGTTTGCAATGGTGTTTGTGTTTGTATTTCTGTCTTTGTGTATTGCTTTGTGTACATTCATATGTGTCTCTTCCCACATGTGTGCCAGGCCTGGATCCAGAGAAGCACTTAGGAAAACCTCTGGCTGACATGGAGCCCTACTTGAAACAGGTAATTGGATGGCAGATACTCCACCACACTTTCAGCCTCTTATCTCCAGGACATTACCTGACGTTCATTTCAAAGTTGGCTATGAAACAATATGAAATCATGTAGTTAAAATGTTAAAAAAAAAAAAAAAATTATATATATATATATATATATATATATATATATATATATATATATATATATATATATAAATAAAATATGATTTATGATTTAATATAAATATATTTTTTCATTCAGCAATTTATACATTTTAAAATCCAGTGTTCTATTGAAAATTTGGGATTGAATTGAGATTAAAAAATTATAAACTGAAAGTTTTTCTCTCCCTGAGTAGCTCTCCCAGAAGTATGGAGTCCATATATGTGGGGAAGGAGGTGAATATGAAACCTTCACCCTTGATTGTCCACTCTTCAAAAAGAAGATCGTTATGTGAGTAAAGCATTATAAACTGTGTCTGACACTTTTGCAGCATGTGTGTTCTTTCCCCAAATATATATGGACGTTCATTGTGCGTTTGTGCAGTGATGGGGCGGAGACGGTGATCCACTCAGCAGATGCCTTTGCACCGGTTGGCTACCTGCGCTTCACTAAAATGCACACGGAGAGCAAAGACACCGTGAGTCAAACTTCCATGAGTTATAACTTGTTTCGCAAATGAGATCAATGGCGTTCAATGCCGAATCGATAATTTTACAAGCAAAAGTTTGAGTCGCTTCGGGATTGATTGCTTTAAAACTGCTCTCAGGGCAAAACAAATACAAGAACAAAACCCTTTGGTGTCTGATAACTTTGTTGAGGAGAAACACAGCACTGCAGGGCAGGGTTCAGATCGACCTCCAGAGGGCCTCTCTCTTGCTCCGGCGCTCTCTCTCTTACAAACTTTTGCTCTCGGTCTTTCCCTTCATCCCTCACTCTCTCTCTCCTCTAGCCCCACATGGCCTACTTTGACGTCTGCAATATTCACTGCAGCCTGAAACTAGGCCCAGCTTAATAAACATGTCTGCTCACATTAAGGCACTTTGCATTCAGGTAGCTGGCTAAGCGGACATAAGCAAGGGTTGTGGATGGGGGTGGGGGGGAGTAGAAATTGGCTTTTGGTAAATTAGAAGCTGCGGAGGGCCTCACAGGCTTGAAGATTTGCAAACATTTTACTTTGTCTGCAAGAGCGGACAACTTTAGAATCCTTAAATAATTCCCAGAAAGTTCTGATCGAGACATTGCCTTCATTTATGTTTACTTTTTAATTATGCTATTTTAGGTTGTGTAGTTCAATAAGAAACCTATTGGCTTATTGGTGTTCCTGCTGAAAGCAAATGCTCCTTGTGTAACGGTGCTGTGAGCTCAAAGTTGCACTGTGGGATTAACATGTCTCCAGGGTGGAGCATGTGATTTCTATGTGAGTTTCATTGTGGGTTTTTATGTGCAATAGAGTGCGTTTGTGTTTGTATTTATATATGTATGTAAGTATATCTTGATGCTGGATGGGGGGATGGGACTGTTATGGACAGAAAACATACCCCCTGTCCCACATCTTCTGTGACCCTGCAGCCTCACTCCCTACAGCTATATAATTTTTAACTCCCCACACTCCAACCCCCAACACACAGACACATTCACAGCCTCTCAGAGCCCCTCTACCCCCCCTAGGTTGCTGGGGGAAGAGCACGGAGAACCAGGGCCTGCACGAGTGGGAGCGGAGGGGGCGGGGGCAACCAGGGGAGAACCTGCCCTGGTTCAGCCTTCTGAAGCTTTTCTCGTCAGGGTGACAGATCTGCGGTGACACCAGCACTAGAGGAAACCGCACCAAGCTCAGGGGGTGGGGATGGACCACCATCATTTGCCCTCCGTTAATGCTAGTCAAGCTATTTTTCATGCTGGCCAGGAGAGAGGGGCTGAAGTATAATTAATTTGATTATCATATTGCCTAATGCGGTTGACAGCCGATGAGGGGGTGAATGAGTGTTGGGCATGGTGAGGGGGGCGTTGTGAAGATATGAAATATGTATTTAAATATGTGACGCCCCAGCAGGATTTGGCAGGTAATATGTATGCCTTAGAGAATGGTAATGATTTGTTATTTAAAGGAGTAGCAGAGTGCAGAGGGAAAGTATAAGTAAACAGATGAAATCCAGAACATGTCTCACCCATCCAGTCATGAGTTTTGACTGACAGCCAGCGTGATTGAATCTACAGTATCAGAAAACACCACTCCCTATTCGCCCGAACCGCGAATATGTTAGCATGTTGTTTCATATTCATTCACCTTGAAGTTATGCGTGTCTGGGTCCTTGTCATGAAAGACTGACACACACAGCCCACTTGGTGGGGTATTTGAAAAGATTGGCTAATTATACAGCGTTTTGTCTGTCTTTGCAGAAGGCTCCTTGCTCTTTGCTGGGCATTTGGCCTGATTTATTCCCTGTGGTGCTTTATTGCAGGATGTGGTGGCGAGAGCTTTGCCCCATGGTAGTTGTCCTTGCCAAAATGCCATTGACAAGATGACTGAGGAGGTGGAATATGCTGATCAAGCTGAAGACAACCAGCACGAATTTTCATCAAACTGTGACCTTAGTTGTCAGTGGGGCCACGGTGAGATTCATTTATTGGGAGAATCGCATGCACTGATATGCATGCATGAGTCTATATTTATGTCTTGGTGTGCCAGATGATATCTTTGTGTGGTGTAAGCGGGCTGAATCTGTGTCATGTGGCCAGCATCTTAATGCTAGTATTTCTGAATGATTGTTTGACAAGACCTGTCATTTTGTGGCAGTCTCTGACTTAATAATTCCTCTGACATAAACCGTTTATGCACAGTTTGTCTCTTAAGCAATATTTAAATATTTATAAATGAATAAACAAACAGATTGATCTCTCATTTTGGGGTTTCTCAAAGTTATGAACAGAGAAAAAATACTTTAAAAAGTAAACTAACATTTTCTCTTCATCTCGTATCTCTTCATGCAGACGTCTCTCCATCTTGCTCTTTAAGAAGTTCCAGAGGTTATCAGTGGATCTGTGGCATCAATGGCCTGCAGAGCCAAGACTCTGGGATCCAGGGCCAGACATCGGTAGCTTTCATCCAGCTGCAAAGTAAGGGAAAGTATTAAAAGTGTTGAGCTCTCTGGAAAATCACAAGGGTCTGCTAGAAAATTCTTTTTTGCCTCCCTGAAATCGCAAAAGCACATAACACACAAAAGTAAACTATACTTGAATGAGTTATGTGTTCTTCAATCAAATAAAAATGACATCTTTGATATGGTCGAGGGGGGTAGAATATAATTCTTTTGTGCAGAGGTAATGTAAGCTGTTCAGTAAAAAACAAAAAAAATATGGCGGGCTTACTGTGCTGCACTGCTCACTTTACACCCACCCTCCACACCCACCCACCAAAACAAAAAAAATGAAAGAAAAAAAACAATGAAAAGAAACACATGGAGAGAATTTTGTCCCCTGAGTGTCTTTCTTTCTCCTCGCTGGGTTAGCTAAACACACACCAGGAGAAGTAGCAGAGTTTGACAAGTCATTCTTACTTAGAAGTGCTCGTCAAGGCAGCAGGCAAAGCATGCGTCAAAGACTCTGTCCATGACAAGAACAGGATCGCATGCTGGCCACCAAGCAAGGACAAGCATTGCAAATTAACGAAAACTAAAGCTTTTTACACACACGCAGTGTGCAGGCGTGTTGGGTGGGTTATCTTTTTTTTTCCCTGCAGAAGTTTGAAAGTGTAGGCTTTTACAGTGTATCACAGTCTTTTTTTCTCCTTCTCTTTTTTTGATGGGGAAAGAGGAGCGAAAGATGAAAAGCATATTTAATGTTTATCGTGGTGCTTGGCTGAACAGCCTTCACAGTGCAGAGACAATATTAAACAAGTTAATATTTAATGAACAACCTCTTTGTATGAGGGCGAAGTAGTCTGAGACGCTAGTGTCGGCAAAGGAAAAACAAACTTGAAGCTCTTTCAAATGATTGTAGCGAGAAAGGCTTTGCTTTGAGCCCTTGTGCCTGCGTTTGCATCCAAAGCCTACATCGTGTGTGCATACTGTGCTAGACTGCACTTTACAGAAGAGGTCCACCATTACCACTTTAAAGCAATAGATTTCAATGTCAGAAAACATTTCTAATCTATCCACCTTTTAAATACTAAAGTGACAGAATTAAAATGACATGAATATTGAGTAAGTATGCAGTAGGTGTAGCTTTATGCCGAATTGATTCAGAAAAGTAAAACAAAAAAATCTCAGGCTTTTGGTAAATATAGCTGAAAATGCGAATCTTGTTCAAACCTGTCCATTAACACTAGTGGATGCAGTTCAGGGTTGTGCTGTGTTGAAAGTGACACATTTATCACTAGGTTCAAATTAGTAAGGTTGTTGTGTTTTTTATGTAACATGGTTTAGGGGGCTCATTCATATGGCTGACATATTTATTATTTATTGTCTGAAAGGAAATTTCCAGTCTTGCTGACTAGTTTGTGACAATTAGGAAAACAGTTGTTGGAGACCAGGTGGCGACCATGTGCAGTCAATGCCTTTGAAATAATGGAGACCAGCTCTATTATGTCAAGACAACAACAAAACTGGGATAAAATGGCGATAAAGCAGTCTCCTATCAGTTTTCAACAGGGTCAAGATGGAAATTATATGCAATCTTTTTGCAATAATGTGGCACACGGCATGCCACCCACCCAATCTTGGTCATTCACTGGGTCAGATGGGTAACATTTATAATTTATGCATTTATAAACAAGCAAACAAGACACGGTTTGTAAGGGTTAATTCTTGTGTTACAAATTGCTGTGTACTGTGTGCCGTCCTGAGGGCTGACAGTCAGGTGGAGCGCAAGATTTTTTCTCCGTGTTTTTCTCCATATTTTTCCATTTAAATATGAGATATTAGATACTGTCAGAAACCAAGGTTTCCACGTGTAAATGAAAATATTGTTATTGTCCCAGATCCCTCCAGGTTTTTCCGCTCTGTGTGAAACTGAGTGGGAGCTGTGCACTGGGGCTGCTATCTCAGATCCTACAGTGAGAAAGCTTTGGTATGATTGTGTTTCTGAAGAAATGGGCCAGTAGAAAGGAGAAGCCAAACTCCTGAGTGATAAGATCAACCCAAACCTAAACATCGTTCACTCCTTCGTTGACAGTTAGAACTTGTGGTTCATGATGCCATAAACATGTTACAGAGTCCAGTCATTTTTACATATTTATTAACTCTCAAAGTCTGAAAGTCTGCTGTTTATTTCAGTAAATATATGCTTCACTCCCTGTAAGCCCTGTGATGTGTTTAGAAAAAGAAAGAAATAAAAAAGTGACATGCTGCAGGAAAGCCATCATCAAAGCGCACTGTTTTCTTAGGAATCTACTGTAGTTTTTTAATTCTTTAAACTGAAGCGATTTTCGGCTGTTGCCTTTTGACACTTACTTCATATTAAATATTAAAGTTAAGTTGCACCATTAAGTTATGTTCAGCTCTGCTCTCTTTCAGTAAACTCCTATTATTATCTTAGAGTAGGAATATACAGGGAGGCAACTTGAAACAGAGTGAGGACTGAGTAAACATCAGCCGGACAGACAGTGCCAAAGTTGCACTCAGAGCTTTGAGCCATCCACAAGTGCCAATTATACACTTGTTCTGATAACATCTCTCCCACTGATTACAAATAAATGAGCACTCCTATCAGCAATTATCGCATACATATCAGTGGCAAAATAATGTGTTAAATTTAGTGCAATTTGCAGTAAACTACCAGCCACAAACCTTAGTAACTCATGTTTGTGTGTTTCATCATTTGATGGAGCAGAACTCATCAGCGCAGACTGACTTTAACCTTTGCCAATCTGTTTGAGAATGATTGCAGTCAGTCTGAGTTAGACTGAGACAGGTTGTCTCCCACCAGGTGAACTGGTGACCAAAAGTGGTTTTCTATTGTCCTATTTTTACTCTAGTGGGACTGAGCTCTTGCAAAGAAAAATCGTATTTCTTGTAGGTTTATTTTTGTTTTTCAGCCTAATCATGACCTGCTTCACATGCGTTGATATCTCTTTGGACCTCATATTAAGTATCCCAGTAAAAAGATACCAAATGTTCAATATTTGATCAACACAACATCTCTTATCGGCTTAATTTGTCATGAAATAAGGAGAGAACAGGTCTCATATGACCATGAAACTGCTTGTCAGTCAATCATGTAAATACTTTCTATAATGGATTATGTGTAAAAATGGCTGAAATTCCCAAAAAGTTAATGAAAAAGTTTTGGTAAACCTCTGAAACATATTTATCATTTGCTGTAGAATTCACTGTGGTGGTGTAATAAGACAACATTAAAAAATATCAATAAAATAAAATAAAAAATCTCATTTTCATTCTGTCCAGAAACTTAATGACCTCACTGTAATGGTGCTTAGCGAGACACTTTCATTTGCCACAGACCTTTGCATTTGGATTTTATTTGGACTGTACTGTACTGTTGTTTTATTGTATATTGCACACAAAAGCCTTTTGTAAAAATGCATATTTTAACCAAGCAGTAATAATGTTAGGCTAGTGTAATTTATTTATAATATATTATTATCACTTCCAATGTATTTACTGTCTATAGGGGAGTTGGACAGCAGGGGCTGGAAGATGAAGGACATTGTTCTGGTTCACCTGTACGTAAAAAACATGGAAGATTTTGTTGAACTCAATGCAGTCTATAAGAAACACTTTGACATCAACCCTCCAGCCAGGTAAGTGTAAAACATCTTCAATATTTACGCTGCTCAAACCTGCATTTACAGCTCATTCTTATTCTGTGTTTATTTTATTTATTTTTAGTACAGCAATCATCCAGTTTTCTTCTTGTTTTTGTGTAGGGTGTGTGTCCAGGTGCCTCTACCTGCTGGCCAGCTGCTGCAGATGGACTGTCTCCTCCATGACTGGACCGAGCCCCTGGCAGAGGGCTGCTTCAATCAGAAAGAAGCTCTGCACGTCCAGAGTCTGTCCCACTGGGCCCCAGCCAATATCGGACCCTACAGCCAGGCCCTCAGAGTAAGTCTAGAAAAATATCCCCAAAAGGGAAACTATTTCTTCTATTTACTTATTAATAAGTATTTACATTTCAGCCCTGTTATTCACAGAAATTATTGGTTTCCAAATGATAAAGTAAGTTTTTGGCTTGGACCAAGCAAAAAATAGGAAACATTACTGTAGAAAAGTAAGCATTAGATTAAAGAAGGATAATCAAGGATTAATCTGATGATTGACAAACCTTCCTGGTGATTCGTATGCTTTGTAATTGTGCGCTCTTGAAAGGCAATTAAAATTGTGCTTGTCCGTCTCTTTTGTCTTTTGTTTATATAGAGATGCACATGTGCGTATGCATGTGATTGTTCTGTATGACTTGTGTTGTGTATACATGTAAATATGTATCTCTTTCATAGTGGGGAGTGCATATTCATTTTTGCACTTGTTTGTAAAGTTAAAACTCAAACTTCTTTCATATTGTTTCAAACCCAGAAAGAATCTAGAATTCAAAGGGAGAGAAAAGGAAGTGTGGGCTGTGGTTGCACGGTTGGCTTGGTGTTGTGTTTACCCAGTGTGTATTATATAGGATTACACTTGTCAAGGTACTGTCAACAAGGATAGTGTCCATCTCCTCCACACCGTCCTTGATGTTGTAGCCAAATCCGTCTATGAGTGAGAACATGTGTGGATTAGCCATTCATTCAGAGCTTGATGGCAAATCTCTCCAGTGTGTCACCGAAGTTTAGTTTGGAGTCCTGAGATGCAACCTACAGAGTCAGGTTTGCTTTTAACATGCCAGCAGTGTTTGATTTCCTCAATGGAGTCTCATCGAGACATGAAATTGATGTCAGCTGTGTGCATGCGATGTTGCCTCTGGAAAGCAATCTAATCTTTCATTCCTCTAATGATCGTTCATATCCAAAGCAATTTGAGAAAACAATGAGAAGAGTTTGTTCAGAGCTGTGCACGGAGCTTCGTACGACCCCTGCGTGGTCTCTCAATGTGTCTACTCCTCCTCCACGCTACAATGGCTTAATTTGATCAAAAATGTATTAACGTCTCTTCAGTACAGATAGGGAGTTTTACATATTGATACAATTACCCCCTTGCTGTGAGCAAGCATGCAGTCCCACCCCTCCTCTCACCAGCACCATGGTGATGCCATCTTAATGACACTTTTTTTCTTGGTGAGTGTTGGCAACAGGGACAGGGCGAGAACAGCGACCAAAGAGCTCTTGTGGAGAAACCTTCTCATACATTCCATTCCACGGAAATTAATTAGTGAATAAAAGAGGGATTTAACAATACAAAGGGATTGGAAGTTGGGGGGAATGGATATCAGAATATTAGATCATAATCATGACCAGAGAATCCAGTCAGCTATGTGAAGCTCAGCTATTTTTAAGATAATGAGTTGAGGGGGAAAAAATGGAAACAACTGGAAAAATAAAAAAGGTTTCTGTTACCTTTCTTTAACAATTATAGTAAATATATATAGTATATATATGTATATATAATATACATATATAGTAATGCTAACCATGTGAATCTAGGGTAGTCAGTCAGGGCTCTAAACTAATCAATGTCCAGCTGTACTGGGATCAGTTTATTCTTTTGACAAATGTCCACTGGTTTGAAAGACAGCACATGGCTGCTGACAGAACGCTCTGCCCCTGCAGGACTTAATTACAGTAGGTCTCCACATTGAGGCTTGGTACTGGTGGAGGTATAGGGAATGGCATTATAGATTGGCATTTGATGGATGCTGGACCTTCAAATTCTATTCGTCTATTCATCTGTCTGCTCAGCTTGTCATGTCTCTCTGCTTCAGCTTTCTGAAATGGCAGGCTGACTGAACGCCGGCTTGGCCTGGTAAGCTGACAGATTTAGATGTGACTTGATTTAAAGAATTAGTTAACCTTTATAATGTCAAAGCTGGGGGCCTCTTGAGGGCCTGTTGGTGTATTGTATGTTGATATATAATATGGCATCAGTTTAGGTTAAAGCCGCAAGCCATAAAGAAAAAAAAACACTAATTTAATTTATGCCCTTTTTTTTAATAATGTTTCATGTTGTTTCATACCTGACAGACATGTGTTTACAGGTTGAATTCACTGTGATATGAACTGTAGAGTAATCTTATCGTGTTATTAGTGAGCGTAGCTGTATCAAAGTTCTTCTCTTTAATTGTTTTGTTTTGCTGTCTTGTTTGTCAGGGATCTAATGAAAATTTAGCTGTCATTTGTTTTAGACGCAATTTACATCATCTAATTAAGATATAAGAAATTTCAGTCTTTTACTACAGCAATCAATTCATTAAGACAAAGAATGTTTCTCAGTTGGAAAATATCAAAACAAATTTTCTCATTACAATGAAAGACGAGTAATGGAATGCTTTTATGAAAGCTTTTAGGCAATTCTTTTGGAGTGACATAAAAGAAGCAGGAGGCGGGGGAAGGAGCACAAGTCTGTTTTTAGTTGGCTATGTTCCATGTTTTACACAGAAATGCATTACTAATAATAATAGATTACGCTTATTAGTTGCCAGATGGATCAAATTGGTCCATCATTCACTAAAGTCAGAGTTAGCAACAGGGGTCTCTTACTTGCAAGATCTGTTTAAATTAATGCTGGCCGTTCAGTCACATTCACTTCTGAGCAACATTTACTGCGGCACGTACGATACCCAAACCATGTCTGAACAGACAAACTATCAGCTGGATGGTTGTTAAACATCTCCTCTTTCCAGTTAAGGTAAGTGGCTCACCCCTGGGATATTTGCTGGGACATTATTCTCACTGATCAGATTCGGCGAGGTACGTTTGGGGAGTTGACTGCGCTAGCCTCAGGTTGCTGGTGAGCACTAACCCCTTGCCTCATTCCCCTAATTGTGAGTGACAGTCAATATTGTAGAAGATTGTCATGCACAAGCCCACGATAGGATTTGCATTGGATTTTGAGAATTGTCAAAGTGGACCGTGAGGCATCAGGAGGGAAGTGTATCTGACGCTGCCAATTAGTATCAAAGGGAGGAGTGTGTTGAGGCAGGCGGTAGAATTTGAATAATCTTCTTACAGGAGCATGAATGTCTAAAAACAAAGAGCTGAACTTTGTTTGGCCCTTTTGATGAAGAGCTGAGAGGTCAGGCTGAGTCAAAGTCAGACTGGGCCACCCGTGCTGGACAAAAGAGAAAATTGCTCTGCTTGTTTAAAGCTTCAGTTTAATTACATTGAATACAAGTTAAATAACAAACATTGCTTTAAGTCTGTTTAACATAATTGACATTGTAGATGGAGAGGAAACACAATATGAAAGAACTCTGAATGAAATGTGACAAATGTCTCCAAACACAACTGAAAATAGACTTTGTGGTTTCACGGTAAGCAGCTGAAACTGCTGACACACAATAAACAAAAATATGTGTATATGTTCTTTGCAGCTTCAACAGAAAATTAACAGTAGATAAATGTACACAAATAAGTAAATAAAGACTGGCAAACGGTAAAAATGTGGGTACGTTTTATGGGTGTCACTCTGAATTTTTCACTCGTGTAAAGGAGCCGGCATGCAAAATTCAGCAGGCCCCTACCACATCAAATATGCCCCCACCTACCGAAACTTCCTCAGCCTACATCCAGAGACTACATCTACCTCAATTACCACAGAAGAGTAATTAGCCAAAAACCAGTGTGTGTGCACGCATCTGCGTTCAGGGAGGTATTCATGCAGCACGAACAGATTAATTAGGACATTTAACTTCATTTCTAATACAACAAAATTAATCCCATAAAAAATGAGGGATCTCGGAGGAGGTGCCTGTCAGCATCTGACGCTTCTCCCCTGTTTGCCATAATCTATTAAAACCTTGCTTTTATCTCACCTCTCCCCTGTCATACTTTATGGATTTTTTCATAAACATGGCCCATACTTCATAAATGTCTCAATTTTCTAGTCTATTAACATTACTTCAAAAGCGCTTGATAAAAGAGGAGGGCATGCGTGAAATAATGCACCAATAATATGAAAACGCTGGAGGCTAGAACAGTAGGGGCGGCTCTCCAGCTTGAATGCTCAGACAATGCAAGGGATGTTATCAACTTTAATAAAAGAACAAATGATCACTTCCAACTAAGGAGGAGGGAAGATGAACCGGCGAGGGGGGAAACGGGTTGGGCCAGGAGGGGAACAGTTGTCGAGTAATTGAGTCGATGAAAAATGAGGTCTTGAAGGCTCAGTGGTTTCAGCAGTCGTGAGATTGAAGGCTAGTTGAAGCTGCGGTGTTCTTTAGCGCATGTAGTTACTTGCTCCTAAGTTGCAGAAGAGGATGTTAACACAGATTTGTTTGTTTTTTATCTTTTTATTTCACTGAGAATAAGCACAGGGAGAATAGGCTGCTTGTTTCCTTTCCTGAATTATGTGCAATGAATTGTACCTTTGTCTTTCTATTCTCAAAGGTTTTAACTGACAGTTAAGCTTCACCTCAGAGCGTTTCCCAAACAATCATTGATTCAGTCCCTGTCTCTATGCATCACCCAAGTCTGTCTATGTAGGCTTTAGTTATCCTACCCTAACACCAGGGTCAACTGTCTGCACTTGAATTGGACACACACAAAACACAATGATCAAACCCGGTAAGACCTTACCACAGTGGCATGTCGGCTGTATGCCCTGAGGCCGAGTCTTACAAGGACACACACAGACACACACACACACCTGTGTGCTCTTTGCGATAGGCTCTGTCTGAGTGACAAGGTAAACTGGTTTGGTCATTAAAAAAAGTCACAGCTGACTCAATGTAATACACTCATGATTGACAGGATAGGTACACAGCAGTCATGCTAAACTCAGCAAGATGCAAATATATATATATATATATATATATGTGTATGTGTATATATGTATGTGTATATATATATATATATATATATATATATATATATATATATATATATATATATATATATATATATATATATATATATGCAAAGGCAAGCAAAATAAACACCCGAGCGTACACGCGTCATCTCAAACCAACAGTAAATGTACACCTAACAAATGTTGTCATATATTTACTTGCATACAGACAACATATACACATAATCTCTCCTATATTACAGAAACAGGACTTCCTTTGCCTCCCCAAATATAATCCTGAGGAATATATCCGCTTTGAAATATGGTTCATAGTTTCGTCTAGGGACCGTGCTGGAGCTACTGCACGGGGAATGTACATTTTTGCCTCTAAATGTCTACACTTATATGTGACAGGTCAAAGGAGATTACCTTTTTAATCTGATGAAGAGGCAGTTTTATGTGAAGCGCTACACAGCAGCAAGGGTAATTATATTCTTTCCAGCCCTATCCTCCCTGGACCTTGTCCCCCCTTTCTCTCCTGCTGTGATTGTGTGGAGGCTGACCTACCGTGGCAGTAGTCATTTCCAGAAGGCATGACGTCCTTTGCTACATTATCCTATGCTGCTGCTGCTGCTGCAGCACTATGTGGGTACAGGCTGGTATCAGCTTGTACCAGGCGAGGACAGGGGAAGGACTGGATCTGTCAGAATACATCGGCTCTCATGCGATCGCATTTGCCGGCGCTGTGCCTCTGCTTCGGCCCCTGCCACACTCCCACTCATTAATGGGCCCAGCCATGACAACTGATCCTAATTGCCTTTGAACAGCTCTTCATGTATTATTGGTGCCTGACTGCCTTGGTCCATGTCAACAAGCCATGGGAAGCAGGGACAGCATTGCCACAGTTATCGTCTCTCTTTTTTTCCCCTTATATATGTACATAGTATACAGACAAGGATGCCAATATATTAATATAAGTATTTACACATTGTGTAAGTGTGTCTTTACACACAATTAAATATTAAAGCTACAAAGACCTTGATTCCCCCAAGAAATTGAGTTGTGTCTCTAGTGGATAGCATCTACAAAAGTCAGTCATCTTTGTAGTTTTACAAATAAGTAAACTTCAATTTGTTAAAAAAAAAAAATGGATATATACATGTGTGTGTATATATATATATATATAACATTTGGGGGTTTGTATGTAGGGAATGCACTAGAATATTTAATGATATGTAGATTAATGTAATCAGTTGTGGTGTATGAATATGATTACACTTGATAAATAGTAGTCTCTGCTTTTTAATTTGAGAGAACCACATGGTACGTGTGTGTGTGTGTGTGTGTGTGTGTGTGTGTGTGTGTGTGTGTGTGTGTGTGTGTGTGTGTGTTTGTCTGTTTGCTATTTCTGTATGTGTTTGTGTGTGTATGTGAATGCATCCTTGTTTGCTTCTCACTTTGTCACTGCTGATGAGCAGTGGAGGGGTGAATGGTTCAGAGACATCAAGAAGGCATCTGAAAAGCGTCATGTAAAGATCCCACCACCGCAGACATCTGCCAAGACACTCGCGCTATTACAATTGCAATCACAAACACTCAGTCAAAACACATCAATTATTTGTAGTCCCATGTGTGAATTATTACCCCATATCCAACTATTTACTTCGCATTTCACCCATCTATTTGAATACAGAAAAAGGAGAGGTGGGATGGCTTAGCTTTTTATTTGTGGAATGAAATAACTGAATACCAAATGCATAGATAAAAAGCATGGCAGCGTGTCCTGTCCACTTCCATCACTGTCTGAGAGAGGAGAGACGTATGACCATCCCATTACTATGGTAACTAGCCACTCTTTTCAGAGCTGCCCGGGTGTGTTTCTTCCCCCAGCAGTGACGAGAGGGCATAGCTGACGGGGCCTACACACACTCGCACATGCAAACACACAGATTGGGAGGGTCTGGAAGACGCTTTTCTTGTGAAATCTACATGTGTGGCAAATCTAGACAGAACAATACAGTGACCAACACGCATACATGCTAGTGTGGTGACATGCAGACAGTAATAAGTAACAGCATTAGGAATTGTAACCCACCGCCTTGTCAACAATTTATTCTTACCCAAAGTCTTTAAAGCCAAACAGTCAGCTCAGAAACATTAATTGAATCTAACTCTCACTGATGATTGAATTCAATATTGGAAAGAGTTTAATACAGCTGCCATTATACGCTATTTCTATATTTGTTATGCCTGTGTTTCAGCTATTCCACAAGTTCAACATATTAAACATGGCTGTAAGTGACTAGCTTAGAAATGAGTATTGCATCTTTTTAATTTTACACCCTCACTCTATCATAAATTTCACATAGAGCAGTTCTTGTAAGTAGTAGCTTCAAACCTGGGTTATTCATTTTTCAAAATGCCATTGTCATCAAAGTATGCTTTGCTGAGGTAAAAGTACTGCAGATGAATAATATACTGCCTCCTCTTTTTGGCATGTGTCAGCATGTTTACTTTTATTGTGTTTTTTCTTCTTCTAATTTTTCCTATAGAAATGTTATGAAAGAGAATGTCAGGCACTGTGTGTATCGGTAATATATGATGAATTTGAGATGTTCATTTAATATAATATAGACTGCACAATGTCTTCTGCATGCCAAAATGCATTGAGCTAAATTTGATGCACTCACACAGCTGTTAATTTTCTTCTAGGTTTTTCACCTAGGATTTGGTGCATTTTACGAACCATGCTTTTTTATATTTTCCTATAGTGTTATATTATTATACAATACTCATACTGTAGGAATAATACATGATAGTTTATTATTTGACGTTATCCATCCTTGTGCCCTTTTTTACTAAAATATTTTTTCATCTTTGTGATTTTGATTTGTTCCTCTTTATATTATTAATGTCACGTTGCAGCTATGTTGGCGTTTCATTGATAAAATGAAAAAATACAAAGTGGAATCAAGTGAATGTTAAAAATATATTTTCCTCGTATTGTTTCTTTTTTTGTTTTGTTTTTTAAATCCACGATCCTGCAATTCACCAGTTGTATTTGTGGCTTGTTTCTGTGAATATTTTAACTTGGTCAAAAAAAAGAAAGAAAGAAATGAAACGAAAATCCACGGAGACTCTGATGCTGTCTGGTCAGAATGTCCGTGCTTTGACTGGACTTTATACAGTATCTGCGCCATGGCTGATGTGCCAGCTGCCTTTTTAATGCAGTCATACTGCCATCTGTTGAGATGAAGAAGGAATACATTTCATTTGCTCTGCGCTGCAGTTTCTCTATCATATTTCTGTCAGCTAGTCTTCTTATTTTAAATGTTTAATTTGTTGTTTATTTTTCCACACTAAGCTACACATTGTGTCCACTGCAAAAAATTTATTTTCTAGAGGATAGACAAGACAGGATGTGTGTATGTGTATGGACTTTTCTCGCTCGATTAGCAGCTTCATTTTGCTGCGACACAGAATGATTGATTCAGCCTGTGTCATGCAGAATAGACATTTCACACCGTGGTCCTGTGCTGGTTATACCTCATATACACTCACACACAGACTTGTTTAACTTCACTACTCCTGACAGTTACACTTTAACGGCTATAGCATTTTATTTTGACATAATTCTTCTGTGGCCAGGTTAAGTTGACGCTTCTCTTACCAGCCAGACTAAGAAATGTTGCTTCACGGAAAAGAAAAATATGAAAAGACAGAAGAGACGAGGTGGTCGCAGCTGGGGAGGGAGAAAGAACGGGGGATGAGGGTTGTAGTTTCAGCATCATTCAGTCAGACAACATGCCCCTCAGCTGAAACAGCGAGACCCTCCCCGATTCTCTCGAATTAGGGAGATTAGCGGGAAAGCGCATAATGCAGGATGATGGAATTTGTCATAATTTGCATTGTCCTGGAAAGATTCGGCTTGATAGAGCGATGCATGGAGAGGCTTGTCATGTCCCACGGGCAGGTCATAGAGGAAGCTTGGCAGAAATGATTTTTGCGATATGTGCATCAGTCGTAAAAGCCTCACAACCAATTTGTCAAAAAATGTGAGGTCGGGACAGTTGAAGGCAGCAGGGCATTTTGCCTAACGCAATGAAAACCCATGCCCCTCCATCACTCTTCATTTTCAACCCAACTCTGGTGTGGCACAGTAGTCTGAAGCAGCACACAATTATATTACATCAGTTTGAAGTATTTGTTATGTTTATTTGATCGTATTTCTTAAATTTAACATCATTTTAGCAGCAATAAATGTGTCCAGCAAAACACAACACAACACATATTTTATTTTATTTTTTTAAGTTTACATTTTTTATGACGGGGAAAGATGCATTTACTTTTTTTGTTTTGTCTTTTGTTTATGCCTGTTGACGTTCCAGTGTGTGTCCCTTGGCATCCAGCAGTCAAGCTCCTCTGACCTTGGTTATAGTACTGACTGGCAGCTCCTGACCAGCATTAAGTTGACTAGAGCTGGCATGGCAGTGTTACTCTTCCACAAGGTTCATTGTGTATGGAGTAGGCATGTCGAGGGCAGACATAACAGACAGAAAATAAAAATACAGATGAGCTTAGTGAGGGTGGGGGGCTGGGGAATAGCCAGTGCCCCTCAGACTGACCACACATTGCTTCAACACTGGGTCATTATACTTGCGTAATATTGCATATTTTGCTAAAATTGTCACTGTGTCTTCAACATATGTTTATGGATTGCTTTCAAAATAAATGTTTCATTTTAGACCTGAGAGCACGCATTCAGAAATGCCTCTTCTTTGTGCAATTTATATGGCTATTTATGTCGCAGTTTAAGTAACACTGATGTCGTCTGACAGTTGAGCATACAGGGGTTAGGCTCAAACTGGAACACAAACAGGATGACAAAAATAAAGAGAGTGGAAAAAAGAGGAGGGAATAAAAAAAAAGGCAAATATCTTTTCCCCTTCCCATGAAGCCTTAAATGAGAAGACTAACATGGTGAAAGATTTGGGAGAAGGGAGAAAGGTTGTGGTTCTCCTGAAAGGTTTGTATTTTCGAAATGAGGTGTCAGAAGAGGCAGGATTTCCTCAGGGCGTGGCACAACACGAGCCCATTTCTTATCATTTCCCACTCCCAGACGTGATCTGCTTTGAATTCACTAATGCTGAAAGAACCCCACTGACTTGAAGCCAGTTTGAGATGAAATCACAGCACACATCCCTGACAAACTGCCATCCACCACACAAGGATTAAACGGTTGTTGCATATCAAATCTGCGCCAACAAGCAGGAATAATATATGCACTTAAATACATTCAACAAAACTTCAACCTCAGTTTTTGATCCCCAGATTTTGAACTATTTTGAGCTATTTGCCAACCCTAAAGTATTCAAGAAAAGAAGAAAATTACCAAAGAAAAATTTGTCACATTAAAAATGCTCCATATGGGATTAAAAGTAAACCAAAGAATTTTCCAATAAAAGTGTTTTTTATAACTTATACATCAATTTAGGGTTTCAAATAACATTTAATCGCAGTATTGTGGGTTTACATGTGGTCTAGTGCTTCTTACACATCATACAATTTTACCATTTTATTCTGTTCCATTTTCCAGCTTTCAAAAATCGTCATAAGTCCTGTGCAATGTAACGCTTCAACAATGAACAAGTTGCCTTTTACTTACTCTTACTCCGTGGTTAGTCTTCACTATATAAAAAACATGCAACAGCATTTTAACAAATTAAATTTCCCAAATATTAGTTACATTTTGCATTTAATTACTGACAGTGTAGCTGATATAGTACTGCCATTGCCCCATTAGCTTTGTTATATGTCCTTGGATAAAGGAAAAGTTACACCATATTAATCTAACCTATTTTACACATTTTGTATTATCATTTTCCTAGTTAAATTATGCATGAGGTCTCAATGGGGAGAAATGTGACCATTAGCTGATCTGATAGGAGTGGTGGAGCAGTTTTCCACCTCTCTGTCCTTGGAACCAGGCAGAAAAGCCTGACTGTTCATCAATACCAGGTCATTTTATCCAGGCCTGCCTAGTTCATCTATACCATTCCAAGGCTCTGCTAATGACACTTGGAGATGTCTTCAACGGGATGGGGGCCCAGAGGGCTTCGACACCGATGTGAATATAGTCTAGCACTGTCTGGTCATCTCTGGAAACCCTTTGACACAAACTGCAATTAGAAACACCTCAGACACACCAGTCTGAAACGAGACACTGTTAAGGACTGGGAGTGGACACAGCCAGGCGCTTCCTGAGTACATTTACATACGTTCTACTGTCTGCGCCTCTCAGAGAGGGAAAAAATGTCTTTGAATTTGGTGACCTTTGGATGTGTCATTGGGTTCATTAGAAGAATCACATTGTTTTTACCGTGGAATAAAGGTCAGTAAAGTACAGCACAAAAACACAAATTAGTTGGAAAATGTTTTATCTTCTCAGTTGTTCGGTAAATTGGAAGCACGGATCGTTCAAGAAGGGTTTTTTTAAGTTTGATGTTTTGTTATTATAGCTGTGTAAATCTCAGTTATTGTTACATAATGAAAAATGTCTCAACATGGTTGTTTAAACTAATGATGCGTGTTATTCTCAAACATTGGTAAATGAAGAAATAAATAAAACCAGCTCGGAACCAACTGACTAATATTAAATCAACTTTCAGTCAACCTTATTTTGGCAATACATAGCTAATATTATTTGATATTTAAATAAAATGAACCAACGTGGACATATAGCATTGATTCACTGTGAAGACTGGAAGATAGCACTTTCTCCCTTTTCTCTGCGGGCCATTTAGATCACTAAGGCTAGCATTTGAAAAATACTTACCTTGTTATAGAAAGTTTAATGTCATATGCAATTGTTTGACCCTTATGAATATTAAAGGATCCCATCTCTGGCCTATTAAAAATGCATGTGGCATTGTGGTTGTTGATCACGTTTAGAACACCCATGCAAATTGGACTGTCTTCCTGTCAAGGCCTAAGATGAATAATGTAGTTGTGTTGTATATTCAGGGACACACCATTGACAGTCAATTAACAAGTTTGATTGGTGTGTGAACTCATTCTTTTGAACTGTTAATTTTATGTAAATAGTATTCGCTCTCCCTTCTCTGCTGTCTCTCTCCCATCCAGGTTCAACACAGAAATATGTTCCCCCACCACCACAAACCCCCCAGATCCCCAGTTTCACCTCCCACTAAGAGTAACCAGAGTGGGATCCTTAATAATTGATCATCACACACCTGCTAGGGAGCAGCTATGGGAGTCTGCCTTTAACAGCCAAGGGACCCCATGCTAGACCCTTTTGATATTCAAATTGACAAATTGTAGCTGGCCTTTATGAATTTAGAAAGAAGTGAGGTCTTTTCATAGGGGATGAGCTTGTTAAAAGATTCTGGCCACCCATCCAACCTGATGGAGCTCTTCTTTGTTGGAGTGGATATGATGGCATTTGATGGCTCATAAATGGAACGCCAATGACAATTTGTTGTTGATGTGTGGGAATCTGGCTTTTATGTTAGCCAGTCACAGTAACGCTGGCTCTTGGGTAGATCATTGTAGCAGGTAAGTGATCCGGTGATTGATCCAAATGCTTGAAAGCACTGGAGGCCTTATCTCCCCTCTCTTTGCCCCCTCACTCGCTCACATTGCTTGCATTTGTCTTCTCTCCATCTCTTGTCACTGTTCCAGTAATTTGCAGCAGCAGAGATGGAAGCAAAAGATTCATCAGAGCTGAAAAGTGAGGCCAGGAGTTGTGATTCATGGAAGGCACATTTGATTATGGAAATAGCCATGATTGCGTCTGACCTCTAAATGGCTATGTAGCATGTTGTCCTGTTAGTGTTTTAAATGGAATTTCTAAATGGTACACGGCCTGCTTCAGGTTTTCAAGATTAAATAAAGTGCCATCTGTGCGGACCAATTAGAAGTGAATCCTACAAGAAAAAGTTTAGTTTGAATTGCAGTGAGTGTGGAGGAGAAGAACTTTAGGGGTTGTCCAATCTCAAAGAGCCCTTCGTAGACAAATTACAGGTTCGTTTTTCATTAGGGCTGTCTACTGTACTACACTAGCTGATTTACATGCTTCATCGTAAAAAAAACCTCTCTCCTGTGCTGCAGATGGCTGCAATGCAACTGCTCGTTCTTCAACAGTTCCTCAACATAATAGTAACACAGATTATTCTTTAAAACCCCAAACTAAAAGCTTCTTTGTCTGTGGGTTTGATCAAATTGACCTGTGAGACTTCATTTGAGATGTGTTTGGGCGGTGTGAGAGCATGAGACCAACCGTAAAAACATGTCTCGCTACCCAAAAACATGTGAGCTGGCAACCGTCTGCACATGTGATGTAGATAACTAACAGAGGAAAAGCCTCGGCCACCAATCCAGCAGTTCACCAGTGTTTTCATTTGGAAGATAGTAACATAACACACTAAAGCAGCCACCGAAAGCGTGAAAGAAGACCTTTAAATATGACTTTTAGTTCATGCTTACCCTGGTAATCTTGCAGTTAAATACATGACCCCCAAGTAGGTCTTTGCAAATTAGTAGAATACCTTGTTTTGGGCTGCTACTCCCTGGAGATCCGGATCCTTCAGAGTAATGCTATTTTCATCTTATCATCGGCATTTATTTGCATTGACCATCAGCCAGTGTCCAGCACTAATGCCATCCAGTCTCGAGCACTGGTGAGCTACAAGGTCTCTAAAGACCTGACCTCCTTAATGCCGCTCCTCAGCCCTATTCGTCTCTCTGCATTAAACAGATAGATTTTTTTCAGGTTTCATTATGCAAGGAGCTTATTTCTAACAGAGGTATTAAAAGAAAATTGAGCTTATTAAGTTAATTATGCTTATAAATAACACTGGTTCCACTGAGATATATTGGCAGACCTCTCACTAAAAAACAGCTTGTTTAAGAACTGTGAAATGAGAATGGTTGGTGATAAGATGCTGAAAATGGGGGGGCATAACTTGTTAATTAATTCACTGCTAATCAAACATGCTTATAATTAATGTTAATCTGATTATAGCACCTTTTTCAGTATTGTACTTTTTTAGAGAAATAAAACAACTTTTTGAATTGGACTGATTGCACGTCTTAAACACTGCTTATTTTTATGTTTCCATTGTCTCTGCTGGGATTTTGATTTTGAGATCATGAATCATAGTTGTGTTGTGGGTAGCACTAGCACCTCACAGCAATCGTGGGTTCAAATCCATCCCAGGGACCTCTATAGTCGTTGGGGCTCCGCTAGTCATGAATTCTTGTTAGGATGAACCCATACTGCTTCGATAATGTTTAGATTCGGGGTCTGGGGAGGTCAATCCATGACTGATGTTGTTCCATTCTGTGTTTTCCTATCCACGTTCTTTGCGTGGATAGAAAAACAAATGCTTAAAAAAGAAGCTGTTGCCAATTAGATGCTTTCCAGATGTTGTACCTCTTTACTGACCTCCTCCATACATGTTGATGATAATTTCATCCGTCCACCCATCCATCCATGCAGGGTACACCATGTGCAGATTACCATTCTCTCACAGAGCTAATACAGAGAGACAGACAACCATTTATACTCTCATTCACACCTATGGACATGTAGTTAAACCCATTAACTGCCTTAGGTTTCATCGAGCAGTGACCTCTGGGTTTGCCAAGTGGTTTGAATGAGAACTAACAGGGACATGGTTCTCATCTGAAAAGGGTAAAGTGCCTTGTTGAGTTTTGGGAAGAACCTCAAGTTGTGGAGTTCAATTGTCTTGGACACAAAGTGAATGGGGAGATGGATGATTTATCTCAATTTCTGCAATTGCTGTATCGTTTTGGAAAAAGAGAAGTGAGTCTGTATGTTAAGGCAGGGAATTTACTGGTCACTTTACATTCATTCTCTCTGCTAATAGTTAAAAAAAGGCTTCCTTAAAAGGGTGTCTATCACTGTTCTTCCATATGAAGGGGGTTCTGGCATCTAGGATGCCACCTGGACAGCATTTAGGTGAGGTGTTTTGGGCATGTTCAATCAAGAGGAGACTCAGACGATGGATCAAGGACACGCTGGATATTCTGAGATTATGTTTCTTGGCTGACTTAAGAACGCCACATTATCTCAGCAGAGGAGCTGGAGGCAGGGACCAGAGAAAAGTGAATTTCTACTTGGTTTGCTCCTCCATTACCTGGACCCAGATTAACTGTGCAAGATAGATGGATCCAGTGGATTGCTAGGTTAGACTATGGCAGGCATCGGCAACCTTCAGCTTCAAAAGAGCAGTTTTAGCTCCTCCTACCAAGCAGCAGGAGAAATTTTTAAATTTGTTTGTCTTTTATTACAATTTTGCTAATAAAATAGATATTGTTATCAGTTAATTTGAAGCAAACTCTGACACCATATATCCCCACTGTTTCTGGTGCTCAGCAGTGACTCCTGTCAGGTGGCTGGTGCTAGAAATGCTCTGCTCCTTCTTAGTTTTTATATGTGAGATCAAGATACTAAATCCACAGAAAGATAATATGCTACAATTATTAAAACATCTAAAAATGCAACTGTATCTATTGAACCAATCCCTTACGTGAAACATAATGAAAACTAAGATTTATTTTCTTTTTAATCCATGGATATCACATTTTGTGGCTAATGTTCCATCAGATTCTAGCATGCACCCTGCTGATTTCTCAGTATGCTTAAATTTATCTGCATCACTCCACCTATTGATAATATCTGTCCACACACAGCCTTCAATATGCCCAGCTAACATAGTGGGTTGTTAATGCTTAGTCTGGGTTTTTACCATACCATTGTAACATTTTTCCTTATATTTCTTCTCCAGATCAATGACGTGGTGTTCTGTTCTGGCCAAATTGCTTTGGTACCCTGTAAAATGGAGTTGGTAAAAGCTGCCACCTACACCCAGGCTCACTTGTCCTTCAGCCATATGAAGAAGGTTCTGGAAGCTGTGATTGGCAGCTTGACTCTGGCTCATGTTGTCCAGGCCCATTGCTACACTACAAGGCACCAAGACATCCAGATCATCCGTGCCGTCTGGGAGAGCATGCTGAGAGCCACAGAAGGAGAGAAGGTCAGTCACTCTGGAGTGAGATTTTTATTTGTAAAATTTATGCCAGAGCAATGTCTGACTGTTTTATCATGGATGCAGAGGAAATATTGATCATACTTATAAAATGTTACACCCACATAAGATGAACACATGTTTAATGGATTACAAGACAGTGGGATCCATGCATCAATGAATAAGTAAAAGAAGAGAAACTTGATTTGGTATCCAAGTTTTTCAGAGAGGCCTTTCAGAATTGTGGTTTATAGTTGTGAAATAAGGCAAGATTTCTCGCCCCTCTTTGCCCCCTTGAGACCCAAGCCGCTGCTACTGATATTTACCAGTGAGTGCACTCATGAAAAGTTGATGATGTGGGAAACGCTGGTGTCTTTGATAATGTGGAGCTTGGCACAGAAGCAGATGTCTTCCTCAGAGCCTCCCTAATCCTTTGCCCCCACACACCATTTTGGAGCTCCGTTCAACTCTCAGAGCAGCTTATCTCCCTCCTTACCCCTCTTTCCTGCCACCTCCCTCCATCCTTCCCTTCATTCTACCGCCAAGGCTTACAACGCCGCTCCATACATCTAATAGGGGCTCCAGTCTCCCTTGGCAGCCCTTCTCCTCCCACAGTAATCTCTCTAGCCATGGGAATAGGGCCTTAGGGAGAAATGCAGGAGCCCACCTCCAACATGTGGCTTGGTGGAGTGGCAAACACTGTTAAAGAGTGGATAGAGAATGTCAACATCATGTCAGTTAACAGTATTTAGTAGTATACCAGAATATAAAATTCCAAATATTATTTAAATCCTGCAGTCGTGTATATATAAAACTAGAAATTTCTGAATTCTAAAATATAAACATGTCATATAGATAAGTCTAGTATAGTGATTAGGTTAGTGTTGTTCTGCTTGTCCTTGTAACTCACATTGGAATAGAATTTTAAAGCATTGACAGTGTAGTGGAAATTTGAAGTACTGAGTGAGTCATTCACATAATAACAGGGCTAACTGAGGACAATGCTTTGGGGGGCAACCGGACTAGGTTCATATCAGAGGTCACTGAAGATGTACAACTCCATCCATCTGGTCTCCTTCCAAGCAATGTGTCAGAACAATGAAAATATTCATTCAACTGACCTGGGATTGCTACCAGGAGACCACATTTTAATTTCAACTGACTCCAAATTAAACAACAGTACTTGACAGATCAGGGTGCCTCACCTATAAGCAGGGTGCTGGGTTACTAGCCTAACTCTGTGCTCTATCACCTTTTGTCTTTGGTCTAGCTTTTGACATGTCATCTTCCCTTGACCCCTACACTTTGCTCTCTGTGCTGTAGATTTATAACACACAGCAGAAGAAATACAGGGAACACACGAAAGAACAAAGACAAGTGCTTAAATTATGAGTAGCTATAAGTTAGTGACTTATTAAACCAAATTTATAAAGCCTTTTCAAAACAAAGCTCAAAATAGTTTTAGGGGAAAAGGATACAGATGATATGTAAATATATGCATCTCACTAGCAAAAAAAATAATAACAACATGCTGTGTGAGGTTAAAAACTGTTAAGATATTACACTTAAAAAACAGTTAGAAAAACATGTGTTGGATTATGTGGTCTTATTCTTTTATATGCAAAGATATAAAGGCCCAGCAGACCTGTGAAGTGCAATTTTATAATATTAAGAAACACCAGTGCCTAGTGTGTTTGTGAAGCTAAAGGGCCATGTTGTTGTTGTGCGTTGATAATTTCTCTAATCAGGTGGATGAAGAAGCTTGCAGGGTTAATTGGGAGCATACTGGAGTCGCTACAAGTGTGAAATTGTATTTACGGTGCATTAAACCACAAAGAGCCTGTTTGTCTGTGTGCATGTGTGTGCAGAAGGGTTGATGAACAGGGAGATGTTGATGTGATAAGTCAATAAATGTTAAACAGACATCCCTTTGTTTAGCAGCAATAGCTTCTGAAAGCATGGCAGCTTTCAATTGTTGTTGTTTTTCTCTTTTTTTGTCTATTAAGGTTTAAATGGAACTTTATTTGCACATGCACAAACGTCGAGTTATTTTGCAAAAGACGAGACGTTCTTAAAGAAATGTTTGGTTTTGAAATTTGGAAATAAAACGCTGAATTTGCAGTGTACAAAGTTTCTTTTTTGTACACCACAGTAAACATGCTTACTACGGGAGATTTAAGGAACTGTGGCCTCTGCTGTGATTTTGAAATACCCTCATATTCTTCCACTTTTCGCCTCACTGACATGGCCCTGTGTGTTTCATTTACAAAAACAGTCTGATGAGCTTCAGAGTGGAATCTTGAGAAAAGAAGAGTGAATGAGGGAGTGAATGGGAAGGGATATTATAGCAGACTGACAGCACTACAGTAAGTGCTGAGGCATAGAACCACATGCTGAAGGCATCCTGCTGGGCAGGAAATGTAGGGGAACTGGCTAAGCAGAGCAAGTCCCATCAGCTCCCTGCTGTTCCCCGCCTTTACACCACTTCCTTATTACCGTGTTTACCGTTCGGCTTTCACGCCTCTTGGCCCTTCAACCCTGCACACGCTCCAGGCACATGGACGTGAGTTAGAGGGAGGAAAGTGGGGAGAAAGAAAACAAACATAAGGAGAAGCAGGTCACACCCCATCAGTGTGGAGAGCTGAGCGCAGCAGATTCAGACTATATGCTTTTACCTGCTGCCTACAGAGAGAGCACAGGGGGAGTGTTTGCCTGCCCTGGAAATGAATTGGCATGAAGTAATGAGCGTGCTAAGTGGCTTGCGTATAGCAGAATTGAACCATCTACACGCAGCCACCTGTCAGCCTGCCCCACTTGCCTCTCCAGCACTCAGCTCCACCATATATCAAATTAGATTTTTTATTAGTTTAATGTCATTAATAACCTCTCCCCAGGTAGACGTGAGTTCTTCCCCTCTCAGTCCACTGCAAGAGAAGCATGATCCGCATCCACAGATCATACACACAAATGCAGAAACATACACAATTTTGCGATTTAAACACATTTACAGAACCGCTGAATAAACATCCCATGAATTCTAACATTGTGGTACATCGATTACAAAAAGGCAAAATGAAGTAGATGTAACATTAACAGACAGCTCTAACAGAAAGTCAGCAACTCTGCTGCGACAATAATGTCCTGCCAGAGGCTAGAGCACTGCGCTGAAGTCCCTTGTAGACAGTCGGTGGGGTATAGCATCTTAGCATTCAAGGCCCCGCAGGGTGGCCTTTAAGCCTGGCTGAGCAAGACCCCTCTGTCCTGTCATTCTTCTCTTCAGTTTCAGCTCTCAGTCCTCTGTTCAATCACTATTGACAAGTGGAGAACCAGTTCCCTCTAGGAAAATACCTAGCCTGAGCCAGAAGTGCTAATATAACATTTATCAAAGCATAGGACACGTATGTGTGGTGTCACTTTGTCTGACATGCTAAGAGGCTTGAGATCACATGGTAATTGTTCTGCTTCTCCTTCTGAGATTGTTATTGTTGATCACTGCAAGCTAGCGCTCTTCAAAATCAGTAAAGAGTAGCGAAATCTTAACCTAACCTCTTTACACACACTCATTGTGGACACCTGCATTTTTCATGTTTTTTTTCTTCTTTTTCTAACTCTCCAAGTCAAGAGGTTAGCTGTTGATACACAATTAAGCATTTGCTGAAGTTTTATCTGAAGGTAAGTGCTACTTCAGTGAATGTGGCGGTTTGGGTCATGACAGGTTTGTCTGCTGAAGGGACAAAGAGGCCGCCATGTGGCTTGTCAATGATTTCTTCTTTTTGTGAGTGAATATCAAAATAAAATGTAAGTAACCTGTTATTATTCTGCACTTACGAAGTGGGGTGTAAGTGGATGAAAATTGATCCAGCAAATTGAAAGGGGGGGGGGTTAAGTGTTTTTGCCCTATCGACTCTGACTGAAATGACGGTTATATAAAACACTCATTTCTCTCCCATTAGCAGATGAAGCCACAGCCAAGTATTATTAGAGGGCCACATTGTAGCACTGCTCCAAGACATTTTGTTAGTGCTAATGGCCCTCAGTCCAGAGGAGGGGAAAAAAAGGAGAAATTTTGGCCCTGCAGTTAAATTGGAGGCCATTTCTCTCTAAATGCGTGCGGTGAAACTGCCGTCACATGTTGTGGATGATCTTCCTAGAAAGGTGAGAAGTCATTTTGATAGGACCTGCCATGTCAGTGCATGAAGCTCAAATGAATGCATTTATGTGTTTTATTCATGGTGGCTGCAAGCACGATGGATTCTTTCTGAATTGTTTGTACACTATCATTACCAAGGGTCACCTCCCAGTCTCACATTAATTGATAGTCTGTCAGTCTTTCAAGTAAAAAGCCTGTCCTACTGCCGTGTGGTAGCATTTGGGATAATGCTGATGGAGTAGTGTTTTTGTTCCAAAGACGCAGCGTGAAACTCAGCAGGAGGGCCATACATTTGATTGTAGTGCGTAACACAACATAGTATATAATTTGCCACCCAATTCATTTCAGTACCATCTGTCTACATTGCAGGACTTGTTGTGGGACTCTGCGATCAGACGTGTGCCGTTATTGGTCGTTGTGGTACCTGCCTTGCCCAAGGGTGCAGCCGTTGAGCTTCATGCAACTGCAGTTCGTGACGATCCCACCCAAAGGACTTCCTGTCACGTGACTACAAAGATAGCCTGTGGATCTATAGAGTGTTACACTCTACTGTCTGCTGACAGCCATAGTGCTTCGCTTTCACTTTCCCTGGCTGTCCATGGTGATAACTTGGAGGCCACTGATGTAAAGCATGTAACAGAAGAAGTTGGCACTGCATTCAGGAAAGCCACAAAGAAGATGGATGCTAAGCTGGTGCCACAGTGTGCTAGGGTGTTCTTCAAGTGCAGCCACTCACTGGCACAGCAGATTGTTAAAGGTATGTCACGGGCTTCACTTGTAACATTACACACACACACATACGTGCATTTAAAGTGATCCAATATGTGCGCCCATTAAGAGGATTTATCCTAAATAGGCTGCTTTGTTAGAAGGAACACGTGTGAGATATACTGCTCTTCTGAGTTAAGCTGCACATCACTGTATTAATGAAAACAAAGTGACTCGCTGTCTCTCTCTGCGCTCTTGTTTCAAAGAAAGTTTGAGCTGACACTGGTTAAGTCAACATAAAGTATTGAAGGAAACCGTCTCTCCTGAGGATCTCAACTCCTTCCTGTGTTTAATTATTATAACTCATTTGTTGTGTCTGCACTGTGTACAGTAACCCAAGCAGCTGGCAGTCTTTTGTCATCATTACACTTTCATACGCCGCCATATTGTCGTCCCAGGATTCTAGGTTCTTGTCAAGACAAACGTGGAGCGGTATTTGTTTTATCCTGAGAGATGTTCTCTCGGAGGGAAAAAGGGCGATGAGCACATCGATCACATAGGCTCAGTTGTCAAGTCATCTCTGAAGCAGTTAATTAACATTTTTGAGTTTGTGCCAAACCAGCCATCTTACTGTCACTTTTAGCTTTGACATAACTCATCACTTTGAGGATGTGAAATTACAGTTACCAGAAATGAATGAGAAAAAGGTTGCTCTGTTGAGAATACGTCTTGATATATGTGTGCCAGCCAAGCAGAGCTGTTTGTTTTTTTACCTAATTATATAATTGCTACTGAACATTGTTTCATGATATACAACTCTTTCCATTTGTTTCTTGTGTCATCCACAACAAAAGGAAAAGCTTGTTTTTCCAGATTTTGTTGTTTTAATAGAAACTGTTAGCCGTGTTACCGGGTCATTTGTGAACTGGAGCAAGCTCAACCTAGATATTTACCCTTGACATGTTTGTTTCTTTGATTATGGACCGCACACACTGCTTTCCTCAAACCATTTACTGACTCATCATTGAGGTAGAATTTGCTCCCGTACAGCACATGCACAACTAAGCCCTGGAAGCTTACCCGTGGGCTTTTTTATGGGTCACAGCCTGTGCTCATTGGGTGATGAATCCAAAAAGTCAAAGGAGGAAAAGTAACACCTCTGGCGCAAGCAGTCACAGTGCTGCAACTGCCGCTGACAGCGGGCAGACAGACACCACTGGAGCAAAATGTGACTGCACACCCCCTCCTTTCTTTGGTTGCGTTAGGATTCACAGTTGATAGACATGACATATGGTTCGAATGAAACCTTTAAACATCTTGTCTCAACTTGTTACTTACGATAGAAAGGTTCCTTCAAAGATAGAACCTCACAACTCAAGAAAATAAATCTTTTTTTTTGATGGACCTAAATAGTCTTATTTTACAACAAAAGAAAAATATATATAATTAGAAACAAATCTGTTATTTTGCATAATGAGTAACAGAAATTGAATAAAATAAAATGTAGGTAATTTAACAATGTAAGCCTCAGCAGAACTGACAAGAGCTACAGCTGGGCGCGGTAATTCTCTGTGGGTTCATTTTTACAAGAAAACTTTCACATTACAAGAAGTCATGTGGTTTGGCGTTAGCATAGAAAGATTGCTAAAGAGAGGTGTGCAAGCCTTGTGCTCCTCCGGTTCCTCGGCTTCTCTCTTTATTCTCTTCGGACTAAATAAACAATTTTCATGAGCCAACACTTGCTAATTACCACCTCGTTTACCGGTTAATTTGACCAGTTTGGAAGTCAGTGTAGCACAGCTAAAAACCACTGGCTCTGGGCCTTAGCCACGGCTTAAAAGCCCCACAACCCCAGCAGGCATTATCCATTCCACACAGGAAGACCCCTTTTCTTTCCTCCCCACCACAGCCTTCACTGACACCCCTCCTTCTATTCACTTAGGCTTACAATATTTATGTATTAATCGCTTCAAACAAAATGGCTGTTAATGTTTAGCATAAAAGGGTGTTGTGGGCATTAGTAATGTTTTGGTTTTGAAAACAGCCTTTTCAGCTCCCTGTGTGTTTGCCGTGAAGCAGAATAATGACTGGTCCTCTTGGGTAGATGGTTTAGTCTCATCTTATGCTAATTTGATGGCTTTTTGAATCTTACAGCTTCTGTCCACCGAGCCTCACAATGAGGCTCCCCATGTAGCCCCCAAAAGGGGGGCGGGGGGCTAAGAGACCAGGGGAAGGGGATTGGGTATATGATGGGAAGTACTCATCGGACTTTGCGTGAATTTTACAGAAGCTTTTATAGGGACAGGAGGAAAGAGGCACTCTCTCTTTGCTCACTTTTTATCTAAAAAGACCAAAAAAAAAAATCCCCACAAAAAATTGCGTGGTCATTCATGTCACCTTCACCCCCCTCCTGCCTTCCATCCATGCATGTCTGTGCACACAGACACTGAAAGTGACTCTCAAAGAGAGAGCACAATTATTTCCTATCCATTGGTACAAAGATTAAAACATCCTGACATAAAACAGGCTTAGCGCACAAGGTGTGATGAAGGGTATGTTTCTTCTCTTAATAAAACCATCCCCTGTCTGTGATCGCCATAGCTCATTCAGTTGTCAGCTTGCCATCTCTAGAGGATCCCGCTTCCCAGGGTGTGCCACATGCTCTGATAACACATATTTAGGCTTTTAATGCCCCCCCACACAAAAGGCCTATGTTCAGTGGGGGCATTTTAAGCTGTAGTGCATATTAGCTAATTAGGGTGTGTGGGCTCTTTGTAAGGATGTCTGACATGCTGTGTGTGTTTCAAATGAAAGAGAATGGGGATTATTAAATAGTGCAGAACTATTGTAACCTCTGTGTCCTGATTTCTCTTTTTAGAAGTTCATACAGATGTCACAGAGTACTATATAGTACTAGTAGATGTTATTAAAAGAGCACTAGTTTGTTTTTGACCACTCTGATTGAAGGTAAATTTTAATTTTTTTTTTATTTTTGCCAAATATAATTGCTAATGTAACATAAGTAAGGTCTGTGATGCTACACTTACGACAGCGTGGTTCCCAGATGTTTAATTCTACGACCTTGCTGGATTGTAGTGACCACACCCAAGACTCATCCGACGTGCTGCTAAATTAGAAGAAATAAGGCAGGACAGTCAACCATGAGACAGGAACACTTGTGATCAATTAGTGCACAGAGCAGATGAGGGAAGGACCAAAATCCCAGCTGGCTACTGCTACATAGACAGGCTGTCATCAAGAACAGCCTCTGAGACACTCAAAGAATTCTCACATGTCCACTGTTCATCTGTAGCCACACACAAACGCACGCGCACACACACATACACATGCTCTAACAACATGTCTCAGCTCCAGCGAAGCTGAGTGACAGCCCCAACACAGTTTCCTAATATCCCCACTCAACAAGAGTAAAGGATGCAGTCCACTAGATACCCCCAACAAGCTGCTCAATTGTCCAAAAGGGCAAATTGAGACCCCTTTAGCCCCCTGTAGGCCGCATGTGTCTGTGTATGTGTTTGGTCATATGTGTCTCAAAATTTGGGAGGGGTAGCCTAGAGATCAGTCCTTGCTTGACCATATGCTTGCACTGCAGGAAGGTGAATGAAGTGGGGGTGGGCAGCTGCAATCTGCCAAGTATTTAAGAATGCCAATAATTTGTAAATGGGCCGTGTTCCCTGGTCGAAGGGTAAATGTAGCCTCTGTCCTGGGACACCCCCAGTGGGGCATCTACATGAGAACATAATGTTCAACTCCTGTGAAAGTTTTAATGAAACTAATGCTTTTCTTGTCCTCACCCTTTTACCCACCTCCCCAAATCTACTTTTCAGGACTTGAGGAAACTTTAAGAAGCTCAGTAGCAGAGTCCAGTCCATCCATAGCACTGGTTCCAGTCCTGGACTTGCCTGACTCCCAGATCTTCCACCTGTCCTGCTGGCTCAGTTTATAGAATCTCAGCCAGAGTCAACAGCCAGACTGAAGCCATACACAGCTCTGGAATTTAGTGGAGCTTTTCTGGAGGAAGACACTGACAGACTAACACCTAATGACTTACAACAGGACATCAGTGAATGTGGAAAAAGAAAAACGGCGTAACTGCTCATTAATGTTTGACTGTTTTTTTTGTTTTACAGCTCGTTGTTGAAAAGCAAAGCCGTATGCGCCTGCAAGTGGTTTTAACAGTGTGTGGTTTTGAGGATGTTTTTAGTCCACTTCAGACCCCAGAATGAAGGCCGGTAATCCCCTTTGTCCTCCACTGGAGACATAGACTGCAACAGCTGTTATTCTACCTCTGAGACAAAGCGTATGGAACTTCCACAACCTAAAGCTGCGTGCCAAACAACAAGAGACTGGAGTTTGCAAAAGGAGACACTGGTAGTGTCTCATTCCATGTAGCGATAAACTGTATCCTCTGATATGTCATTGCTTCTGGTAGAATTTCTTTAAGCACACTAGCTAACAGCCCTCATAAAGGCCACAGCTGAAACCATCTGCTCCACTGCAAACCTATAGATTTACTGTGCGACTGGCTTGTGGCTGTTTTAAGTGCATTAGAATGAGGTGAGAGTTTTTCTCTGTCTCTCGTGCTCTGTGAGATTCAAGGTGTGTTATTATTGTGTAATAGGCAATCAGCACCAAGCACCTGAAAAGATTAGGCCTCTTTATGTTTTCTATTGATTCTAAGGCTGCCTGGTTAATAGGAGAAAGACGCTACCACACACAGCTGCAGGGCATGTGTGTGTCCTGTGAACGTAAAAGTGTGTGTATAATTGGTGCAGGGGGTTGTCAGTGGACACAGTGTGACAATGCGCAAAGAAAATAACACCATTAACCATTGCTCCTGGAGCTTTTCTTTTCTCAAAGATCATGAACTGTATTGATAATTTGAGTTGGAATACATCTTCACTCCAGCTATTCTCTTCATCGCACATGTGATGGCGGTGGAGTTGAGTGGGCTTATCGATCTTCACCCAACCCATCACGGCGCTGTTTTGATTGTTGTTATCAAAAATTGAACAACAGAGGGGGCCAATAGAGCCTGAAGAATTTTATTGAAGGTTGAAAAAACACAAACAAGCAATTATTCATGAGAGCGAGCCAATCCCCCATAAATACAGAGCGTTTAACTTTCACCTGGTTTTTAAAGGGCCCAACGTCAGGGAATTTTTTTACCTGTCAAATGTGTATCAGTGTTGTTGTTTTTTTTTTGTACGCTGATTTTTGTGAGTCAAGTAAATAGCTGTAAATGTCATCCACAAATCTTTCGCTGTATTTTAATGTTGTCCATAAATCTTTAAATATACAAATCTGAATAAAAACAGAGCCAAAGAAGTCTTTCCTATGTCATTTTCCTTTTTTTTTTAAATATGTGAATTCCAAGCAACATGCTACCAAATCTGTGCTAAACAAACTTGCATGCTCAGCAGTTTTCTGTTTATTGCTTTACAAAGGATATTGAGAAATGTAATTTTATTGTGCTTTGAATCCTCTTTTTGATTGTGAAACAGCGACAGTACAAGGAATTCCCATGAAACAAACTGTTAAAATTCAAGAGTCAGCTTCTCAGTAAATACAGAGGAGCAGAGCCACTGAAATTCTTTGCACGACTACAACTTGTCAATCACGCGCCAAGCATTACATTTCGTCTTTCAGTGGGAATGTTCTCACAGAGACACAGACGAAGCGGCAAGTATATCATCACAAGCCAATGCGATGGCCTATGGCAGACGCACTTCTTTGTGTCCTTACCACTGTGGTGCCTCACAAAATGAATACAGACAGGGTGACATTTATTTTTCAAGAGTGTTTTGTCAAATGTACATTTTCTACCAAGCTGACCTGCAACCACTCTACCAACAAACTGGCTGTTGTGGCTAATATTGTCCTTTGTGCGCAGTGTACCAGCCTCGGGCCCTTGTCATTGTGGCCTTGCACATGGACTTTAACTGTGTGTTTCTTCCTCTAGGCAAACCCCGCTGATGTGTTTGACTCTCTTTCCCCATAGCAGTGGGCTACAGAGCCCAGCTCGGGAGCGGCCTCTCTGCATGAGACGCCTCCTCGTATTGTGGTCTGCTTGCCTCAGTGACTGTGGTTTTGTTTGTTTTAATGTTTGAATCCTTTTCCTTTTGTAATGCATTGTTTTCGTCCCCTGACGCATTGTGAAAGGATGTCTTTATGGTCACAGCTCTGACTTCATGAAACTTTCCTCATGCTCCTGAACTGGGAAGCTGAGACTTGTTATTAAGTGGTGTTTGCTGCCCTCATGTGGTCAGCGTACAAACTGCAATTTAAACGAGTAAGAGCAACCAGTTTCACTCTTTTCCTATTATATCCTCAGTGAAATCATGTGTGAATTTAGCCAAGCAGGAATACAGACAGAATTTGTTTACATTTACATCTTATTTGCAAGATCACTGAAATATTTCTTTCTTTCCCCCCACATTCACATCATATGAAGGTACTGAAATGCTGAATCCATATCTAAACAGTACGGAATGGAGTATCGCTCTTTCCATACTTTTGTGTTTTCATTGACTAATTTATTTACGCTCATGCCCAGTCGACAGGTATTTCAATATACAATAGCAGAAAAAGCACTTGTGAAAGTAATGTGCTTACAACTGGTTCACTCTGGTCATTGTAATAATGAGCCAGCCTGAAAATATCAAACAATATACCACAGCTGTAACACTAGAACCCCTGAACAGGATGCAGTTAATAACAATCTAGTTACGCCTGTCAGTAAGGCTATGCCTGTTGATTATATTCATTCGTGTCTTAAATATGTCATATTTATCAGTTCTTTGTTAGATAAACAAAATACTAGAAGACTGAAGATGAATGTTAGATCCATAATTTGTTTGAGACACTGTTTTCATAGTTGTACACCACCACAGTAGATTTTAAATGGAAGAATATGTCACTGAAGCACAGGATTCCAGCTTTAATTCAATATTTGTTTGTTTGCAAAGATTATATTAACTATTTAGGAATTTAAGAAATTGATTTTAGTGGCTCAGAAATAATTGGACAATTAACTGACAAGCAGTTTCATGGCTAGGCAAGGCCTGTTCTCTTGTTATTCCATGGTAAATCAAGCAGTTATAATATAAATAAAGCAGAAATATTGACTTTGTATTTCATAATTACCACTGTAATTTTAAATATGAGACCCAGAGAGATTCCAGTTCAAGTAAGGGAGGCCATAATTAGGCTGAAAAATTATTAATAACTAAACAAACTTTAGCCATGGCCAAATAAAATAAAGCAGCTGAGACGTACCGAACAACCAGAAAGAATAAATTATTATTATTATTATTATTATTATTATTATTATTATTATTATTGACAACACTCAAGCCACGAGTTGTCCTCGCAATCTTCGGACTGACTGATAGGAACGAAAAACCTTTGTTTCCTACGGTATGTTTTAAGGAGTGAACATGCGTCCTTGCGCTTTTCAGATCTTTAGCAGGAAGGCTAAGACGCTAAAAAATAAATAAGTAAATGCTTTTGTCTTTGGGGCTTCAGACGTCTATATGGAGTACTGTTGATTTACGCTTTTACACAGCTCAGTTGTTAGTTTGTGTACATGTCCCTGCTGTTGGCGTCTTTTGCGAAATTTGACGTTGTTGGTATATTTTCAATTTCATACACACAGGAAAGTGTCACGCATTAGTCATGTCACATGTAAAACAGTGTTCCAGTTATTTGTAATTTTGATTCTTTTTAGTTTGAGTTTGCCACATGTATTGATTGACTGATCTAGTTTGAGTTTATTCATCATTCTCTATTTTAATCTTTAGGTACAGTGAGACCAATGCATTGGTGTGTCCTGTATGTTCAAAAGCTTTTTCATTGCCATACACACTGAAGCAACATCATCTCATCCAATCAGACACCCCTTCATCTGTAAAGTCTGGAGAGGGCTTTTACACAGGCCTGACTGTGACAAGACTCTGGCATTAGCAGTCATATATGGGGCCTCCTCCGGCTGTCCGAAAAATATGCCTCATGCAAATGATTGCCCAGTGACTCAGGGAAACATTTCTAATGTTGTGGGTCGAGTACTGTGGGAGCAAGCTGATTGTCCAAATGTGGACATCTGCAAGCACTACCCATAATGACTGCTTATTATTTAATAACCTTTGGATTCACTTACACACTCATAACAGACCAAAACAGTTAGAAAGAGGCAGTGAGTCAACTCAGATCTTTCCTGCAATGGCAAATATGAGAATGCACTTGGGACTGCAAAATAACTTTGAAACACCAATGTCCCAATGTCATAAATGTCTCAAACCTTCTGCTCACTATCCAAATTACAGACATTTTCTTATTTATACTTGAAAGAAATCCTTCTTTATAAGCCTTTATAACTTATTATTAAAACTATAACTTAATAATAATTTATATCAACAAGAGCAGCAGTACATAAAACACGAAGGCTTGAAACGATTCTGCTGTGGGATCTGTAGAAGATCATTTCAGCTGGAAGTTAATTCGATACGCCATCACAAAATTCATAGGAGTCAAAAAGAATTAGAAAGCCTTCCCCCTGTGCGAAACAGCAATGCTGTGAAAATACCCAATTCAGAAACAATAAAACATTTAATTGAACCCAGTAATGCAGACTCAATTTCCCAGATTATGACTGTGAAACCAGAAGGGTGCAGTGAGTTTTGCAGCGATTACAATGGCTCTCTCCCTCAGGATGTTGCCTTAATCACATCAGGGGAAAGGAGCAGAGGGAAACCTGCCGTGCTACCAGCAAGCAGCGAATTAATGCTCTACATCAGTGCTGAATTTGTAGAAAATGTTTTCCTTCTACATTCAAGCTTCAGATAATTCATACAGGCCCTTTGGCTGTGAGATATGTGGAAAGAGATTTCATCAGAAAAGCCACTTGAGGTTCCACTGCCGCACTCATATGTGGTCTAAATACCACACATGGCAATCGCGTGATATCAACTGACCACACTGGCAAGTTAGCGAGTTTAAATACAAAGGTGGGGGCAGATTTCCCAGCTCACAGAACACTGCTGTGATATGTTTAAAGCCTAAAGACAGAGAATGACACAAATGTTAACACAGATGTGTAATATTAATAAGGTGAACCTGTGAGAAAGGTTTCCAGAGTGACTGTGAAAAATAAATAAAGTCCTAAATCAACACAAAACCCAGGTGGTGTACAGCACAACTGCTTCCACTGTTTTAAGTGTTTTCCGAGTGCCTCTAAATTACAAAGGCATGAGATAGTGCACGCAAGCAGGAAGCCATGTCATTGTCCTATATGTGGAAAAGCATGCAGACAAGCTTCTCATCTGAATACCCACAAAAGAACTCACTGAAAGGGAACTCAACCAAGCCCCTCAACCAGCAGGAGAACATCAGAAAACTGAAAGTGACACATGAAAAGCATTTTTTCTCAGGAATCACTGTTCATATGCCATCACAGAAAAAGTCTGCAAACACCCATGATACACTATCAGATTTTGAAGTTGTCCGTAATGGAATGAATGAAGTATCCTGCAGCACACGTGCAAAATCCATCATTAAAGTAAGTAGCCTTGTTAAGACTAACTCAGAAGGTGTTGTGTCATGTAAAAAAAAGAGAAGCTTCAATTATGCAGAATATGCTCTACAAACTTGGTCACTCATTGTGGGATTAGGTCATACAGATGTGTTTTATTTAGCAAAATATTCCCACAGAAGGGTAACCTGATACCTCATGAGCAAACATGTAGGCACTGCAACGAAATTCCAAACGGTATCCAAAGTGAAATGAAAAATGCCAGCCTACGTCCAGATAAGTGTATTCAAACATGTATTCATTGTACAGATTTGGATGCCAAATCAAACCAAAGTCACTGTATGCTAGTACTTGTTACAAGTCATTTGCTAATAAAGAGGTAGTTCAGGGCTTGGAGGCCGTGGATGCTGATTGGCTGGCAGATCAAGAGGTAGCCTTGAACGAAGGGTAACGAATCGGGGGAAAAGCAAAGAGAGGCTACATACAATTTTAGCAATTTATTTCCCACTGAACTAGTTGTTGAAGTAGAGAATCAAAAATGCCAGCTCAAGTGTTAAGCATGAGAATAATGACTAAAGGAGTTAGAACTGTTTCAGGTTAGGGTTACTTGGACAGTACTCGTCCTGTGGTTTCAGGTTTTGTTTTTGTGGCAGACAAAAGTATCTGACAACACTTTATTTTGTGTTGTCAGATACAAGGGTTACACACAAGCTGCTTAGTGATGAATTGGTAAATTCAGTGGCTGAGAATCAGATCCAACAAGAAAATGATTGGTGTGCACCACTCAGTGTTTCTGAATGAGACAGGTGCACTGCGAGTTTTCTAAATGAAAAGGATCTTAAGCGGCACATTTGTTCAAATAATATTCAAATGACAGACCATCATTGTGGCATTTGCTTCAAAAAGTTTGTGTCTCTTTCTAAATTCGCAAAGCATTATGCTGTCCACACAGGACAGAGGCCACTTAGGTGTGGCATTTGTGGTCTTCCTTTCCCCCTCCTGCTTGGCAGCACTTTATTCAACATCCTTTGATAAAAAATATCTTCTTTGCGCATGCACATTCACTTGAAAATAGTCTATTTTGTTACGTGTTCCATCCCTTTTTTTAACCAATTATTTTTTCTTGCGTTGTCGCCAAAATAAAAAGCTGATTTAATTTTCCCAGCAGTTTCCACACGCAACAAATACGAAACCAGGGGGAACGGAACGGATTGCAAGCTTTCGTAATTAGGGGACGGTTTGAGGGACGTACCTTTTCAGGAAGTTAGTCGCACACAGCGCGTTTGATTGTGGAGGTACATAACCAGCAGTCCGACGGCAGTTACATTCATGCTGAAATAATAATAATAATAAAAAAAAGGTTAGTGAGCTAAATTCTGGTAACGTTATACCACTGAACTGGAGTTAATATTGAACGATTAACGAGTCAGTTGTGTCTAAATGCTACTAATTAGCTATATCACCTCATTGAGAATGCTAACAGTTACTAATGTCATGTTACTACTTTCTGAACTCGTAACTCTTAATTTGATGTTAATTAAAGTACAGGAAAGTCAGTTAGTTCGTGGTTATGAAACCTCTTAGTTTACTTTTTAACCGAGATTGTGAACTTTCTCAACAGTAAATTACCCTGTATTAGTCCAGCTATCGTATATTTACAAAGGCTCAAGTTGAAAACAGATACTTGTATCAGTCGATACTTTAAAACAAACGATTTCTGCGCTTTTTCTTCTTTTTCTCACAGTCGTCATTTTATTATGGCCACCATGGAGAAAGAAACCCCTGCTAAAAAGGCTGCTACTCCGTCTGTATCCCAGATAAATGCGGAATATGTCACGCAGGTAATCACAGCATTTATTTTCTGCATATGTGGTTCAGTACTGTGTTGTGAAGTTTTTCCATGATGCTGGTATGCTGAAGATAAAAAAAAAAGTGTCCTGATTTTCTTTTGTTGCATTCTTTGTCATGCTAAAAACATAAAGACAGCTTTGCATGGAGATAGGATAGGCCAAATGGCTGTAACTATGGCATATGTTCAATTAACAATTTGTTGCATCTTCCATGTTTATATTTAATACTATGTGTGATTTTTCACATTTCCCCTTTTCAGTTGTCTAACAAATATTGGGCGCCTCATGCAAAGAATAAACTACCTTTTGACCCTAAGGTGAGTTATTTGCGCTTTTGCAATTTAGAGGTGTTGGTATAACTTTTATTAGTGATAACCAGTCACCAGGGCTTTTGGCAAACAGTGTAACATTCAGTGATGAAAATTGCCACAGTTTGTGCTCCATTATAATGCAGTGCTTATAATTTGGATCAAGTTCAAACAAAAATAAAGTAAAGGTTGATATTGGAACTGCTTATTGGCCTAATTGTTATTTTAATCCTTGGTATCAGCCCAGAGTGGGAGCACTGTAAAGATTTGGTCATGTATCTAATAGAGATTGATTTATCATTTATCATATAGTTTCAGATAGTAAGTCAAGTCAGCAAACTACCAAGCGCATGTTTGTTAACGCTAAATTTCTGTGCTTTTATAATGCTTTGAATGTTCTTTGTGGGGGGGTTAGGTGATGGAAGATGTTTACGAGAAGGAGATTCTCAACTCCAAGTAAGTGAATTTTGAACTTTCTTCCCCTATGAAACACTTTTAAAAAAAATATAAAGGACATATTTCACTGTTCATTGTTTTTGAGTTATGCCCATTATATTTTCAGATTTGCCATTAGGAAAATTATGCTGCTTGAATTCAGGTAAGTTATTTTTACTGGATTTTCTTTATGTTATCATTTAAACAATCACTGGAAAAACAGTGATTTGACAACACTACTTGCTACATGGATATTAATTTGTTATTTCTAATATTTCAGCCAATACCTTGAAAACTACCTTTGGGTGAACTACACTCCAGAGGTTTCCAGCAATGCCTACATCATGTCCATTTGTTGCATTGTCAATGAGAAGTTCAGAGAAAATGTTCCAGCCTGGGAGGTAAAAAAAGCAGTAATTTGTTGAAGTTTAGCATAATTATCATTAAATGTTGTCTATATTTGATTGTGTTTGCCACAGCTAATGCAGGAGCTCAGCTTTTTACTTTTTCTATTGTTTGCTGTGTTTCAGGTTTTCAAGAAGGAACCAAGTCATTTTCCATTTTTCTTCAAATGTGTGATGGAAGCCGTTCTGGCAGATGAGCAGGCTGGTCTTACTCTGAAGGAACAAACTGTGCTTCTAGTCTTTATGGACCACTGTTTCAACAGTCTGGTGTGTACCACTACACTGATATCTTATAACTAAATATTCAGAGAAGTTAGAGTTATTCTACTACCACAGTGATGTCTGTGTTATTGTGAGTCATCGGTTTATATTTTAAAGACAGTATTTATATATTATAAAATGACATGACTTGTCTATTTAAGCCAGGTTAGTGTCTTAAAATGTAAAGCCAATTACATGATGATTTAAATAATACAAATTAAGACACTTTCTTACACCATAATGGAAGCAATGTCAGCATACACTGAAGAGGTACAAGGTTAAAAAATGTTTGTATATCTCTTGGGAAATAGTTCTACACAACATTTTAATATGGACTTTCTTTACGTCCTAATAGTTTTTAAAAGGTTTTTAAAGAGCCCAGGTGACTATCTCTTGGACTTTCACCGTGATCATAGAATTATGATCACTGACAGGTCAGGTAAACATCACTGATTATCTCTTCATCATGGCACCTGTTAGTGAGAGTGATACGTTAGTGAGCAAGTGAACATTTTGTCCTTATAGTTGATGTGTTAGAAGCAGGAAAATTGGGCAAGCATAAGGATTTTAGCAAGTTTGACAAGGGCCAAATTGTGCTGGCTAGACAACGCTGGCAGAGCATCTCCAAAACTGCAGCTCTTGTGGGATGTTCTCAGTCTGCAGTCGTCAGTATCTATTAAAAGATACAGGGTCATGAGCAGCCAGGGTTCACTGATGCACGTGGGGAGTGAAGGCACCGTGTGGTCTGATCCAACAGTCGAGCTACTGTAGCTGGTTCTGATAGAAACGTGTGAGAATACACAGTCCATCGCAGTTTATTGTGTTTGGGCTCATCAACTGGACAACGGAGCAATGGCATAAGGTGGCCTGGTCTCATGAATCACATTTTCTTTTACATTACATGCATGGCTGGGTGCGTTGCTTACCTAAGGAACACTGGGTACCAGGATGGACTATGGGAAGAAGGCAAGCCAGCAAAGGAAGTGTGATGCTTTGGGCGATGCTCTGTTGGGAAACCTTGGGCTCTGCTATCTGTGTAGATGCTTCTTTGACATGGACCAACTACCCAAGCATTGTTCCAGACCATTTAGGTCCATTCATGAAAACTATGTTCTCTGATGCGTGTGGCCTCTTTCAGCAGGATAATGTGCTCTGTCACAAAGCAAAAATGGTTTAAGAATGGTTTGAGGTGTTGGCTTGGCCTCCATATTCCCTAGATCTCAGTCCAGTTGAGAATCATGTCCAATCCATGGAGGCCCCACCTCATACCCACAGGACCTAAAGAGTCTGTTACTAACATCTTGGTCCAAAATACCACAGCACACCTTCAGGGGTCTAGTGGAGTCCATGCCTCAACAGGTCAGGTCTGTTTTGGCAGCAAAAGGGGTACCAACACAATATTAGGCAGGTGGTCATGATGTTATGCCTGATGTACTGGTACTGGAAAGATAAGTAAGAATTAATGCAATTATCTTTACTGTCCACTAGATGGCAATAATAGACAGGACAAGTCAATTTGGGTGATCTCCATCTGTATCCTCTGCAGTTGCATTAAACCACAGGCAAGCACTGCGGATGTTTCACTTAAAATGTGCTGTGATAGCCTGCTGCCCTTTGATTGTATCCCATAAAGGCCTCTAAATAATTTAGTTGGAGACTCCTACTAGGGATTGAAGTATAATATATTTTTTTAAGTATAATGCACAAAGCATTTTGACAACCCCCACCTCTCACACTTAATCTTCCCTCATTTTTTTTCTTTCTCTCTCTCTGCACTTTCCTCCCAGGAGGTAGATTTGATCAGAGAGCAGGTGCAGCAGCTCATCTCTCTGCCAATGTGGATGTGCCTCTTACCAGTAAGATGTCAAACTATTATCGTAATTAAGAAGCTGTGGTGTTTATTGGCACACCAAGTAATGTTTGATAATTCTAAAGGAATGAATTGCTTCCTTGCTATGAGACTAATCCCTCTTTACACTCATTTGTTACTCATTTGTTTCTGTGATTTTTACAGTCCAGACTCCAGCACGAGCTGAAGAAAGTTCCAAAGCTGCAGAAGTTCTGGAATCTAATCAAAAAGAAATCTGATAAAATGGATGCTGACACAGCTGAGCAGTAATGATATTTGTGTTCAAAGAAATCTATACAGATTTAGAGAATCTGTTTCTAGGTTGTTCTGATTTACTTTCTTCGTGTTTCCTCAGGGCAAAGAAGGAGAGGACCTTCCTCTCGGCTCTTATTAAAAAGTTTCACGGAGTTCTTGCGTCAATTCCACCAACAGGTAAAAAAATGCTTGTATATCTCTTGGGAAATAGCTCTACACAACAATTTAATAAGGACTTTCTTTACGTCCTAATAGTTTTTAGAAGGTTTTTATAGGGTCTAGGTGACTATCTCTTGGACTTTCACCGTAAATAATTGGTCAGATCCATAAATCTCAAAAACATAAATGTGTTTAAGCATTCTCTTTGTAAAATTAACAGATACATCTGTGTGCATGGCCCTCTTTTATAAAGCTTAGTCATAGTAAGATTGTACTCACATGCACAAGCTTTATTTCCACTCTGGTATTTATCCATAAATATACACTCCTTTACTTAATCATTTTCATAATTAAATGCTGTTTGCACCTCGAGCTATTAGACACAGCAGTGAATTCCACAGCAAACAGAAGTGCTTTTTCACTGTAAGTGTAACTAAGAGACGGAGATGTTGGAGAAAAAGAAATGTGTTCTGTTTATTGAATCATGGTTTAAAGTAAAACTGCTGATCTGAGAAATGCAAGCCAGATGAAAAAGTGGACTTGATTTGCTATACAAATATGAAAAACGTGAAAAAATTACATTTCTTTATAAATACGAGAACCCCGTGGTACGATATTGTCACAATTCATTACTCATGATATTTTTGTTGTTTTTGTTGCAAAATGAAATTGCCAAGCATGCCGACACTGTCACTAAAACCTGCCATAAATGTTGCCAAAGTTGGAGTCGGTCTGCAGTTGAATGGGGGTCAAGTTGTCAGTTGCATGCAGTAACTGGAAAATCACAAATCGCATATCTGTTGCTTTTTGCATCGACATAAATTCCTATTTAACTGTTACTTTTGTGCTTACGAAACCTTTTGTTCTATTAGCAGCATAACCAGAATACAACCAGCTTGCAGCCGGTTGAGCTGAGTTCCCTTGAGTTGTGCTCACTGACAAAAACTCATTAAGACTGGCAGTGTCAAGCTGATTTGTCTACATTTATCAACTAAATAGCAATTATTTGCAAACCCTAGACAATCTAGGACGTGACCAGTGTTGGATGGTTTTTCAGTTGAGCTGATTTAATTAAGTTTGCTAAGCTAACTCAAGATGGTGGTGCATGAGATGAGCCCTTTTGTTTGCTAGTAGCAGTGTTTTAATTCATTTAATAAAATATTGAAAATTTGGTGTTAATACAATGTTGCCATAAAGAAAATGCGATTCTATGCTGTATCGGTGCGTATCGGTGAAAAGCAGAAATGGCTAATTTGACACAACATAATGCATTATGTTTTCCAGCTATCCTTTCTTCTCTCTCTTTCTTCTCTCTTGCCTTGATGCAGTTTTTAAGAAGAACAGATGAGATTTTAGTGCTTAAAGGTCAAGGTCATCATGGCCTCCAATGCATGAATATGCTGACTATAATGAAATTCCACACAAAAGTCTAATAAGATAAAATGGTCAACTAATGCTTTTTTTATACCCAAAAAGGTCAAAGGTCACTATGACACCGTAATGTTCTGCACAAACACCCTTCTAGTTTTTACAGAATGCCATATCTCAGGAGCAGGAGTGAAATTTGTGAGAATATTTAACATTTGATTAGATACTGGATTGTCTTCATATAATCTCTGTGTGTTATATGAGTCTGGATAGAAATGGATGTAAACTGTTGCCAGTTGCAGCACGCCTATTCTTTCTTTTCGAGTCGTGCAGCTGCCCAAGGAGGATGTGCTCCAGCTGCCACACAGCCAACGGCGCTCACCGCTATGTTGTAATGCAGGCCGACACACAGGCCCCCCACCTGAATGCTAAAAACAGAATGTGTGTATTTGTGTGTTTAGATAGAATCAAACCTGACAGATTAGATCAGATTCTAAAACCCAGTAGGATCCACATCACTCCAATACTTACTGCATGGCTCAACTTCTAAGTGTACACACACACTTACACACCAGCATGCCTAATGAGAGCTGGGGACCCAACATGCTGCTGTGCGAGCCGTGCAGCATCTCGTAGCGAGGCTCACACACTCAGCATGGCACTTTGGCGTTGTCCATATGCGTTTGCTGTCCTCGTGTCCTTGTTGAAAACTACACATCGCCCTCTACAAAGCAACATCTAATATTTCCTGTCTTTTTTGGGTTTGTCTATTCATCATATTTTATCTTTTGCTGTGAATGTGGATTTCCTGAGCCAAAGTTATAACCTGAATTATGCCCTCTTATTTTCCACAGGGCCTGTACCCATGGACCAAGTGCATTACTGCGAGAGATTCATAGAACTCATGATTGATTTGGAGGTAAAGCACAACCTTCTTAATCATACATTTCTCAGCCATGTTAATTTTTTATTTATGTTGAGAGATAATGCATTCATTCTTAGACTTGTTTCTATGGGACTTTCAGTACAAGGGTAGTTCTACAGTATTTTTGTAATCATGATATCCTGATGAAGGAAGCAGTCTAGACTTAATTTTCTGCAGATCTCATTTGTTTGTCTTTTGTCCTTCACATTTATAGCTAACTCATGTCATTAACAGTCACTGGATAAATGATCTGCATCAGCTTTGCTCTCTGTGCTTCTCTCTTTCCTGTCTGCAAAGCTATGCACTATTTGAAGCAGTAGTCTGATCATAGTATGAGAGGTTATTTTCAGCGTGATGGCTTTTGACATGTGCTACAAACTGTAAAGTATAACAAAGCCCAATGACATAATGTTTGGGGACATCCAATTCCCTTTTTAGAAAAATGATGTTTGAAGGAACAATTTATTTAAAATATCCTTGTTTTGTTTTGGGGGGATATTTTTGGTTTGTTGGTGTCTTTAAATTTATAACAGATTGCAGATTTGAATTTATTTTCCAATGTCTGTTTTCTGTTCTTAATTTAACTCCCGTGTGCTCGACTGTTGCCTGGAAACTTGAGGAAAAGGTCTTGTAGGTGAGAGATAGTTATTTAAAAGTGTCAGTTTCTTTCGGCTGTGAGCTGCAGCGTTATTAGATGTGAGATCTACAAAAAAAAATGTACTCCACCAAATCTCAATGAAAATCATGGTGTACTATTTGCAGCTGTTTTTTTTTTTCATCATATTTTGAGGCGGGGGAAGCTTCTCCTGGAGAAAAAGTAAAAACTAAGAAAACTTTATTTAGTTGCCGTAGATGCCATGCAATAGAGTGTATTCAACTGTGGAAATCACGATGCGTTTTTGTCACAGAGTCAGGTTTTGTTTTTTTTTTTGTTTTTTTTTTAAGGTGATGAAATAGCTTTTAAAGATAAGAAATATTTTTGATGTATCCATTTTTTAAAAGAAATAATGAAGTGACGCAGAACTTCACATAATTATTTAATTCCTGACTAATGAAGGTGGTGTTAAGACACAGTGTCACGTAAGATTTTTACGCCTCCTGCCTGGGCAGACCTGTTACTAGTGAGTGAGCACAATGGATGTCATCTGGCCCTCTGCTGACAGGCTGGCCTTGCTGTTTCTGGCAGTGGCTACTAGCTGGCCAGTTGACTGTCCCTAGACTCATCTCCTGTCCTTCAGCACTATCATTGTACAAAGACTCAGTTGCCTGAAATCCATACTTCTACTCTCTGATGACAATATGAAAATGATTGCAGAGAAAAATACACCTATTATCAAGCCAGTTCTGTGTTGACTGTCAGAACCGTGTTGAGATCAGAGATTGCTGTTGCATATAAAGGGTATCTGTTCTTTCTCTCTTTAGGTCTTACTCTTACTCCAGCACATGCTGCCTTGAACATCACTTTTCCATGATTGATATAGATATTTTGTTTGTGTTTTGCCTCACAGTTTTGTATTTCATATTTGGTTTCACATTAGTGTTCATTTTTCCCCTTTGCAGCACTCTTTATAGTGTGAATCTGTATGCTCTAGTCACTCTCTCACTCAAAAGTGTTCTTTGTTATATTCTCACCAAAGCAGGTCTGTTATCTCATTTTGACAGGTCTCCTCTGTTCTTGCCTTTATGTCATGTTCCTGTGCTGCAAGCATCAACCACATAAATAATGAATATAGACGAGAGTTAGACAGTTTTTGCCATATTGTCTTCACATCTTTCTGTCAGAAAGCGAAAAATAAGACAAACTGTCTTATGTTGAAAAATAACCTCAAGACGAAAAAACAGCAATCAATAAGATGCCTTGATAATCACGATGCTGAAAAATATGGTTGTTCGCAAACCAGTAAAGTTTAGTTTAGTGTGGTTTACTTTGTTATCGTTTGGAGGTGAGGATTTATTTCCACAAACATGGTTTCATGTGTGTATAGGCACTGCTGCCCACCAGGCGTTGGTTCAATACAGTGCTGGATGACTCTCATTTGGTGGTCAGATGTCACCTCTCCAGCCTCACAAAAAGAGAGAAGGAGGGGCATCTCTTCTGTCAGGTACAAAAATAAGCAAATATGCATTAAAACTTGTCAATGACAATATTCATGTTCACAAAGAATTAATTGTTATTTCCTCATCTTTCTAGTTGCTGGACATGTTGAAGTTCTACACTGGTTTTGAAATCAATGATCAGACAGGAAATGCACTGACTCAGAAAGAGATGACCACTTTGCACTATGACAGAATCACCTCACTGCAGGTAAGAATTATATAAAATGATTTTCAGATATATGATTTCATTTGCATAAACTATATGGATAAAAGTACTGGGCCAGCTACACAGCAGGAGCTGTAGGTGTAATGCTTTGAAGCTTCCAGCACACAGTGCTGATGTTAATACCAGTGGTGGTTTAGAGCTGTTGAGTTATTGAGTCTATTGGCGTACTTTTATGCACCTCAGCACTCTGGAACCCCGCTCGGTAACTTCATGTGGACTGCTGCTTCATGGCTAAGTTACGGTGTTTCCTAAATGCAGTAATACTACTTACAGTTGAATATCGAATATCAAAGAGGGAAAAAACTTGTTGCAGGGGTAATATAATACTACATACAAATGGATGCACGGTTAGGTGCTTGAGTTATACACCTGTGGTAATGGGACTGAAAAAAAACAGAATTCCATGTAATGTAATGGAATACTTTTGATTTTCCAGCATGCCTCATAAGCATCTTTAGTTTTATATATCAAAGTAACTGTTGCAGAGAGAAATGTATGTACCAGAGTATCAGATCATTTTTTTTCATAGTTGTAATAAGAAATGAACTCTTTCCTCATCTTATGCTGAATGTGAATATAATGACTGAATAAATAAGAATGAATGTAAAGTATTCAGGACTGTTGATTTTTCTATATATATCTTTATAAATCACATTTTCAGTAACTATCTCAAGAAACTATTTCATGGAAAAAACAGTTATGTATTATAATGGTGATGTGTATCTAGACATCAGTGTCTCATAGCACTGCTTATTGGGTTCTGTCTTGCAGAGGGCAGCCTTTGCTCATTTCCCAGAGTTGCACGACTTTGCTTTATCCAGTGTCGCATCAGTAGACACCCGAGAATCCTTGACCAAACACTTTGGGCATCTCAGGTAATTAAAATCATTTAAAACAAGTAGCATGTTGTAAATGATGTGATGGGAGGATATGCATCATAACTGCTAAATTAGCTAGCAATGGAACATTGCTTTAGCTGGCATGATTGCTAATGTGTAAATATTTTGCATGTTTATTAGAGGCTTTCTGTGTTCATCATTCTGCCTTATTTTCAAGTACCTTTTGACCTCGAAAGCTCAAATTCTCCGCGTATAGGTCCAAAAGAATCAGCTCCTAGCGTATTGCTACCATGTTCAGAGGTTCTCCTGAACACCATAAAGTACAAGTTACAATTGAAACAAAGAAGGAAAAAAATGTAATAATAATGAGCAATATAGTAGGATTTTTGCTTACACAACAATCCCACCAGCTGAGGCCCATGTCTATGATTATCTTGCTCCTGTGTTGTAATATAGCAGCTCCACCATTGCTGTCTGACTTCCTGCTAAATGGCAGCTAGTGAACCCTTGAACAGGCAGCTGGTACCAGCCGGAGAGAGAGGCACGCCTCATTAATCTAATCGATTTGCAGTGGCTTGAGAATAAACTCTTGGAACAGCTGTGTTTGTCAGATCATATTAGCTTGCCAAGGAGCCAAAAAGCACCCTCACTTTGATGAACTGGCCTGTGTGTGTGTTTTCACTTGTTCACATGTATATGAGAGTGAAAAGAAACCGATTCATTAGTAATTTGTAATTACTTTAAGATTTTATCTTTCTTGAAGTTGACATTTTCAAATTACTGACCAAAACTTTTTTTAAGGTCTTTGTGTTTGGCTCGGCTTTATTCTATTTCACCAAGTGATTACTATTTTGTTTTTACTGTATGGAAGTTCTTTATTTGTGATAGTTGTTTAAACAACTCAAAATTAGTCTTAGCTGGCAATGTCTCCATATACATATTTCTTTCCACATCAGTGGTGGATTATAAAAGCTTAAACCCCATATTAAATTTCTTTGAATCAGGCAAAGGGATATGAGCCGAGCTGAGCTGAATCAGGTAAAGACTTAGCTGAACCATTTTGTGCATTTCTAGGAGCAGGAGCTCTGCTCCATTTTTCCATAGAATTAAGGTTTTGAATATAGCAGGACGGCATTGTTCACTGCTCCACAACTGTCACCAAAGCAGCTCCTGGGTTACTCCAAATATACGATCAGATTTAACGAGGCACTTTTCATCCAAACAACTCCTGCTAATGCCAGTTTTTTCCAGCAGTACTACCCATGGGCTAAGCTCCCAGTCACCTGCCGCTCTGAATTTATCCACTAAGTCCCCAAAACACACAAAAGCTAGCTAGCCCACACTTATACACACCCATACTATTACATATATACGCAAACACAAATAAACACTTTTTTTCAGGTATGTGACAACAGGTGAAGTGCCATTTGTGGCCATAAATGAATTGAATGATATTGAATTCAAACAGAAAAGAATCCTAATTGTGACAAATGTTAACCTACACTGCACAGCATATTAAAATAAGGAGTGTGATTGGTGCTCTGGATTATAGTCACTGTGGAGATGTTTGTACAGATGTTTAGATCCTTTTTATCTGTTTTTTTTTGTTTTTTTTTTTTGTTTTGTTTTGCCTCTGGGACAGCTATGACCAGTTACATTATGGTTTTAAGTAGTTCAACCATCAGTACCACCTATCCCTGTGAATGTAATATCTCCACAAAATGTGATGGAAATTCTTGAAATTAGTTGTTATTGGTCAAAAGTCAAGGTCACACAACACATTTTTGGCAGTAACATGAGAATTCTTAGGTTTTTTTCCCCCAAAATGATATATAGTAAACTTTAGAAAAACTCCTGTTATGCCCCCCCCCCCCCCCCCCAAATCTGCATTTCTTATAGTAAGTTGTTGTGCTGCGTTTATTTTGTTGCTAGGGGAAGGAATGTCCACATGATCCATGGCAGGACATCCAGTGGGCCACCAAACTGCATCATTGGCAGAATTGCCACCCCACTGCTCGAGCGTGGCATCACAAGTAGCAAGATGCATGCACATACATGGCTACAGTTGGTCAGTCCACGTGTGGCTGCCCAGGCCTGTCAAAGTGTGTCCAGACCTTGTCCCTTGTTGGGCACCAGACCCTGTCTGTGTCACAGTGTGTCAGCCTGATTAAAATAGGTTGTATGCAGAGAGCCACACCTCAGCCTTCCGAAGCGGAGATGGGCTTTGATTTTCATAATCCTGTCTCATCAGTGCAGCTCGACCCCTCAACATACATGCTGACAGAGCAGGAATGCAGTGTCAAAGCAAACAGAAGCATTTTGTGCCACAGTGCTAATAAGCACTAATAAGACTTTGATGAGGCTCCTATTCTAACACGTTTACAATGTTACCATTTAGTGGATTGAAAACCATCCATGAGTGCCAAAAAATAAATAAATACTAATTTGGAATTGTCAGACCACAGGACAGTTTTCCACTTCACCTCATTTTGAAAAAGTCTGTTCTACTGTAACAAAAGGTGGCAGCATTTCTTTGTCTTGTTTATATTAGATTTTTCTCTGCATCATAGACTTTGCAGTTTCTGCACATTTACTCGTGCAGTTAATGACACTGACAATTGTTGTAGGAGCATACCCAAGCACATGGAGGGATTCCACTGCAGAATGGTGTCTTATTTTAAGTAATGCAAGATCATGGCATTTCAGTATTGTGCAAGGTAGATTATAAAATCACTAATGTCTTTGCAGCTGTATATTAATAAACACAATTAATTGTTGAGGATTTTCCCCAACACTGTTGCACCTGAAATATTATCTTTGTACTTCTTTGAATAAAACAGGGATTTGTGTAGATTGTATATAGATGTTGGACAAATAATAGTAAGAATGTATTCTTAATTGAGAAATCCTATGGTTGGTATTCTTATAATCTTTATCACTCGAGTCTTTACCAAACATTAGACAGGATTTAGTTAATATTTACTTATTGTCATACCTGCTCTAGACAGAAGTGTTGCTTCTTTTTCTGATTTTTCTGTCTCTGTAGTCCCAATATGCTCCACAAGGTGGCCTCTTATTTGTGCCTGCTGCCTGAACTGCCTGAAGGGCAAGACACCACTATTGAGAAAGCGGTTCTGCTTGAGTTGCTGGTAAGTGCACTGTTGGGTTTACTGGGTTATGTATGTGAGCATATCAGTGTTTTTTTGTTTCATTTTGTTTGTTTTAATGACATGTTTCTTGAAATTTAAAAAATAAAATATTAAAATATTTATTCCAGGATTTGTAGGCAATGGTTAACGCCTGAGACTTTAAATTAACCCTTTAAATAAACCTATATTGGCATTGGTTATATGGCAACTGAGAATATAAAAGATGTATCACTGGTGTTTATAAACAGTTATTTTACAAAACATTCACTGGTCATTTGGCAATACCGTATACTAGGATTGGATTTTACATTTTAAAATAATTAATCTCATTAACTTCAAATACATATTTTATTATTGCAGTTTGACTGCACTGTCCGTTGTGAATTTGCCTTCTAATCCAATAAATGCTTCATGTGGGCATTTCTGTAACATTGGGTAAATCGTAGGCAGGACTAATATGATGGAGAGTCATTTATTTATTTCCTTTCGTGGAATCTCTGAAGAAGCCTAAGCTTTGATTTTGCTCTGTAGTCACCCTTTGCTTGCTCTCCTAATTTTCTCTTTCAAAACCTCTCCTGGAATCTGGGGGACCCTAGTTTGTCTAGTCTCTCCAATACACACTTAACTGTTCGTGGCAGACCTCTTCATCAAAGTGGTTATTTCAAAGCACAATTACACATAAGACGTGACGGAGAAGAGCTGTGTCTTATTTATCTGAGTCAATTTTTGCAGGAGACTCTTTGAGGGCTTTCATTTGTGTGTGCATGAAGTTACGCCCTAAAACCAACATCCTTGCACAGATAGATTAAAAAACAAGTGTTTGCAGGACTGTAAGCTACAGCAAAACAGTTGACTGAACACAGTCATTACAGACAGCATATAGGATGAACCAGTTATAAGGATAGCAGATGACAGCATTTTTTTTACAGTTTATTTTATTGTTGATATTATTTATCCTCCCTTTATGTCAAGGAAACAAATAAATCCTTAGTATAAGTAACTGTTTTAAATTGTTTCAGCTCTGCATCACATCTTCAGACATCTACTCAGTGCAAAATGTTTCTGACACATCAGATAAACATCAGACATCTGTAAACATTGTGTTATTTGCATGGCCAAGCAGCTCCTGTAGGTGTAGGTGGCACAGTACTCTTTTTCCATATAGTGTAGATAAATGAGGCACATAGAATCAAGAGTTCAACAGAAAAAAACCCCATTTAATTTGAAAAATGAAACTATATTAAAGGCCTATAACTTTATGTCTAAAGGAGGAAGTAAGATTCCTAAACATTGGGCCGATAGGGCAGTGCAGCATTTGCTTATTGACATCTTCTCTCCAAACATGTTCTCAGTGTCATTTTTCTCTCTTGCTGTTTGCCATCCACGTACAGGTGTCTTGTCATGAGCGCAGAATCTCTCAGATTGAGCAACTTAACCAGATGCCCCTTTATCCAACGGAGAAGATAATCTGGGATGAGAACATTGTGCCAACAGAGTATTACTCAGGAGAAGGTGTGTATTATAAATGAATGTGTGAATTGTTACTGAGTTAGTATGTCTGTGCATGTATCTATGTGAGTTGACATGAAATAGAATACATGCTACTATATCTGTCTAATCTGTGCCTCATATTTGCATATACTAAATATATACCCACATTCTGTGATATTCTGTTATATATGCAGTGTTATAACACAAGGTCTCACAGACGTTTACATCTGAACATACAGACATCAGTTATTAGTTTTGTTCTGTCTTTTCAGGTTGTTTGGCTCTACCAAAGCTAAATCTCCAGTTCCTGACACTCCACGACTACCTGCTGAGGAACTTTAACCTCTTTCGTCTGGAGTCCACCTATGAGATCAGACAGGACATAGAAGATGTGATTTGGCGCATGAAACCATGGTGAGATGTCATCAATTTTGTTGGCAGCACAGAACACTTAATCTATAGTGCCTTATTGTTTTCTTGATTAAAATATGCAAACATCATTGAAAAAGTAATAGAAAGACATAGTTTGAAAAAGGAATGATAAACATTGGTGTTTCTTTTAATGCAAAAATGAAGCATTAAATAATCTATAGCATACTTTGTGTTTTTAGGTTAATTAATGAAGAATTGTATCCTCTGTCTACCTGTCACGTGGTGGCGCAGCACATTGACAATAATTTATGGCATTTGGTTCACCACATTTTAAAACCCATTGCTTAACATAATAAGTGCTCCCATTATGTCAAGTGATGTAGCAACTTGCTTGTTGTTCCTGCAGAAGTAAATAAGTAAGCAGTAGTGCCATGTGTTGCCCTAAATCCAGCTGATTTCCATTCTTGACAACAGCCCAGAGCACTTGTCTTAAGTTCTTGTTGTGTTTGTCTTTCTAACAGGCAGTCAGAGTATGGTGGAGTGGTGTTTGGAGGCTGGGCGAGGATGGCTCAGCCAATCACCTCTTTTTCCATAGTTGAGGTTGCCAAGCCCAACATCGGAGAGAGCTGGCCTGCTCGTGTTCGCGCAGATGTGACTATCAACCTCAACGTACAAGACCATATCAAGCATGAGTGGGAAGGTAAAAGTAGTGGACCATTATAAAGTCAAACAAACTGATTATGAAATTGACCCTATTTCAATAGATTAACTACACATTCCATATTACCTTGGTATACTTTTAGTTTTCCTGTTTTTCCCCTCTGTACAGTTCTACAGGGGTTTATAATCACCATAAAGTCTTCCTGTACTGCTGTTTTCTATCCTGTCAGGCTCATGACCCTTTTTTCTGACTTTACCACAGAGCGTTTGTTCTATTTCCTGGTCATTTTTCTTACTATCTCTCAGTGTGGTTGATGAGGCAGCTATAGATAATGTCAACAGGAGCTTGACAGTTGTGATTCACAGGGAACATAAAACACACACCGAGGCCTCTGACTGGCTCTTTGCTATAGCTTTCCGGAAAAAGATGCCAGCTCAATGTTCCTAAGTAAATGTATGCCAGTGCATTTGGATTGATTACTAGCGAAAATGAATGCTATAGGGGGAAAAAAGTAATCGCTATATTTCTAAAAAGGTGATTTTCTGCTGGATTTAAAAAAAGCAAAATATATATATATATCACAAACTGAAAACTCTGTTCTCTCTAAAACTACTTTTATAGTTTTATTTATATTTTGTATTTCAGTAAGTGTTAGATATTACATCCATTCTTTACTTCCAGTAGCTCTTTCCCTAGAGCTTCAGGTTTTAATGATCAGGCAAATGTTGACATGGTGGTTCATCTTCTTCCCCCACCATACTACATTCTCCCATCTTTTATCTCTAAGTCATTTCCTTTCCTCTTTTTGCTATAAGTCTAACACCCATAAACCTTTTTCCCCCCCTGCAGGTCTGCGGAAACATGATGTTTGCTTTCTGATCACGGTGCGCCCCATGCTGCTCTACGGCACACGTTTTGACCGGCGTCAGTCATTTGTGGATCAGACTGGCCTTGTGTATGTGAGAGGCTGTGAGGTGCAGGGTATGCTGGATGACAAGGGGCGTGTCATCGAGGAAGGTATGCTCATATGCGTTTGCGCCTGTATACGTAGGCTCACACACACAGCAGTGACACCTGACATCCATCCACCTATCAGATCTGTACACCGTCAGCCCTAGCAGCTAATCCTCAGGAGAGGGTCAGACTGGTGTTGTCATGGTGACTGTCACTGTGAAACCTGGCCTTTTTCACCTTAAGACTTCATTAACCTGTGGTCAACAATGACACCTGAGAGCTGCTGGCTCTCCTCTTTGTTCTACTTATTGGATTTAACTGAAGGGCTTGCTCTGGTTTGCTTTATCTATAAGAGGGCACTTAATGTACTTGTCCTGCAGAATTAAGTAATGTGGTACATAAGCTACAATCACCTTAGATGAAAGTATTGCCAACAGCAGCAGATTGTGAAATTAAAAAAAAAAACATTTCTGCAACAGTCCTTAAAGTAATCTTGGCTGATTCCGTTTTTGGTTGCAAGTGTGGGAGTCAGAACATGTGTACATGTGATGAAACATCCTTCCCTTATTCTTTCATGACGTTTTATATATGCAGAGGGGAATGGCTTTAGAAATAGACATGCTGGGGAACATGTCCTGCCAATGTTGGCTTGTTTAAACTTTCAGCTTCCCAACAGGGATAAGTGGTACTTTGGCTTGTTGTGTGGAGGGGAGATGTCACATAAATCACTGGGCATTTGGTGAATGTACGGGGGGGGGGACGACGACACAGGGCAACGTGTGCATTTTGGGACACTCGTAGCTAACTGACATACCATTTTATAAAACTGCTCAAGTGTAGAACATTTATATGAGCTACGATGGTTTAAATGTATTTTTAATGACTTGAACAATGTATGTCCCTTTATATTAAGTATTGAGTTAATCCCACCTTTTAATAACTGACAACTTAATACAAAGGCATAAATATATTTTATAACAGCTGAGACACCTTACTCCAGCTCGCTACATTGTTACTGAATAGTGTGGAGGGTGTAGCTTCCACTCTTAAGCTATCACCACACTCATTTTGGTAAGGTGGATTTTATTGATCCCCACATAACTGTGCACATTTGCACATGGGAACACATGTCAGAATTGGAGTGGATTGGTTTCTGCTATGTGCCCTGCAGCTCCACACAGATTCTATTTAGAAATCTGTGATAGCTGCACACTGCACCACACAGGCCCCCTAATGGGAATAGGCCTAAAGCCCATGGCCAGTCAATCAAGTGTAATGTAATTCCTCTTCCTGAGAAGGCATTGAAAGTCTTAGCTCTTTTTAAAGGGTTTTATTTTTTAATTTGAGAATATATGAGTTTAATTACTTTGACTTGCTCACAGTGACTCACTTAACATTGATCTTTATTCTTTTTCTCTGTCCTTAGTTTTACTTTCCTGTGTTTAGGATTAGGATAAAACTTTCTAACAATGTTTCTAAAATGCTACACTGTTTCTGATTTTTTTTTTTAAGGTTATTTTTTTCATTATTTCATTGCTATAATAAATAATCCTTGGTACTTTGGTTTAGGTCCTGAACCAAAGCCCAAGCTGCGTGGAGATGTCAGAACATTTCGTGTATGGCTTGACCCAAACCAGTACCAGCAGGACATGACCAGCAGTATTCAGAGTAACACCGAAGACCCATATGAGACTTTCAACATCATCATGAGACGCAAACCTAAGGAAAACAATTTCAAGGTTTGGATTGCTTTAGCTTCAGACCTTGAGTTCTGCTTCTGTCAACATCGCCCTGAGTGATGTATCACTGTCTTTAGTGTTCTAGCTCTGAGATTGGGGCCAGGTTGCCACACAATGAGTCCTTTTCAGTGGTCCCTCTAACTCTCGTCCAAGGCTTTTCTTGTAGCAGTAAACTCGCAGTGTTTCAAAATGTTGAGATGCTTTCTGTGAACTAGCTTGACTGGGGTACACAGTCAGTGTAACGTGTTCTTAGAAAGTTAACAAAATGCAAACCTCAAGTTTTGATTTCAAGACCTGTTACACAGATTTCACATCATGGAATTCAGGTCATGATAAAATCAAACATGTGAGTACTGAGACCTTTATTACTGGTTTTATGTAGCTTGGCGTCATTAGATTGTTAACTGGCATGAAGAAAACACCCCCCCACCATCTCTTTCTTTAAAAGCTTTTCATTAGAGCATTTCAGATCTGCTAATTCTAATTCTGCACATCAGTTTCTGTCTTTCACAGCCACAGCAGTTACAGATGTTTTTGCTTTTTTTCTGAATTTGAAAAGCGCAGCAGCTAACAGATATTCAGGCAACATCTCCATCTTTGAAGCATGACAGACCTAAAAGTAAACACGCTTCCCCGTTTGATGCACAAAGTATTAGACAGTTTGCAGCTCATTAAAATATAATTGACAGACTTATAAATTATCTGCTGTCCCATCAGTCTGCCACAAAGCTATTCTTACCCAGCTAAACTGTTTTTGTGTCTGTTTTGTGCTCAGTGTCATCTGTAACATGTTTCTCTCTCTCTGTTTCAGGCTGTGCTAGAGACCATCAGACATCTGATGAACACAGAATGTGTCGTCCCAGACTGGCTTCATGACATCATCTTAGGTTATGGTGACCCGGGCAGCGCACATTATTCAAAAATGCCCAATCAGATCTCGACGTTGGACTTCAACGACACCTTTTTGTCATTGGACCACTTGCGTTCATGTTTCCCTGGTAACACCATAAAGGTCACTGAGGAGAACCCTGAACTTCAGGTTCCCCCATTCAGGTGAATTTTAAAAGAAAAATGTTTTGTTTGATCAATCTTAATCAGAATCTGTTTGCGTAACCATATTTATATAATTGTTTATATATTATTAAACATGTCATAATACATCATATTTATCCTTCTTATTCTCTCTTTTGCTGTATCAGAATCACATTTCCCACCTCAAACACAGCAGACAAAGGAAAGAAAAGAAAGGCTGATGAAGAAGTGGAAAACAAAGAGGAAGACAAGACCTTGATTGTCGAACCCTATGTTACCCCCAATCGTGGGCCATATCCCTACAATCAGCCCAAACGGTGAGAGATCAATACTCGAACCTTTCCATTTATCATTTAATAAGATTTACTGTCAAGTAATTGTACAGTGCACTGATTTGTTTCTGTAATGCAATTACACCTTCTACTCACATTGTATATACTAATATATTCTTGAGTTCCACACCTATTTATTTTTATAATCTTATGCATATTAAGTCCTTAACCTGTTATTCAAAGACTTCATGTCAATATAAGAAGTGTGGAGGTGCAAATCTCTAAGCTATGCGCATCGTAGGTACCCTACACTGAGCTACTAATCTATTCTGATTTCCGTTTCCATGGTATCTGATGTGTTTAGGATGTAATATTGTGGTGCTGTTTTGGTTGGTGTTATGCATGAAATGAATGGGGAATAGAAGGGGCTGTAATATTCCTGTACTAATTACAACAACCCAAAATAATTGTACTACATGAAAAGTTGAGATTCATCCTGTGCTTCCTGAGCATTTTCAGTTTGCACTTTGATATTCAAATCTTGATAGCAACAGCATGTCTGTGGGGAGGCCCTGACTTAGGAATCTTTCAGTGTGGTCTCCAAATGCATCTCAACACTTGCAGCACAAAGCATCTCTTAGAAAAACAAATGAAGTCATTTGAATACAAATAGGTTTATGCTTCCAAGGGTATTCAGTATCAGATTACTTGATTCATAAATTTCAAGCATGTACATGTCTTACAGGAACACAATTCCATTCACTTCTACTCAAATTGAAGCCATTCGAGCCGGGATGCAGCCAGGTCTAACAATGGTAAGAATCCAGTGTTTGATTTTAGTTTCAAGATTGTGTGGAAGCTATCTATTTAAAATGATATTTTCTTATTATGTATTTGACAAAAAAAACAACTAACTCATCCCTGTCTTGTATACTTATGGAAAACATCAAATTTCACTAAAATTCTCTGTGTACTTTTGAGGAGTACATATTGACTATACCAGCGAAATAGTCAAAATAGGATTAAAGCCACCAGTTGACATGCACAACCACAAAAATTTCACCCCAACCTGCTATTTTTATGTTAAAAGTTGTTTAACACACTGTTGTGACAAGAGTGCTGTTCTGTTGTGGTGACTGGAAACTGGCAGTGGGATCAGAGTTATTTATTGCACAGCTAGCTGAGGTAAATATGGCAAGAAGGCTATCACCAGAGCCATAAAACAACTCTGTATGCATGCCTTCATCTGCCACTCACTTCACCCCTTCTAACCTTCCTTCTTGGCATATGTCACAGTCATTAGCAGCCATAACAAGCACACACTACCTCCTGGTCTGCCTAGCTTTCATGTAGAGAAACGAAGGAGCTGATTACGCACTGATTTATGCATGAATGTGTAATTGTGCTTACTAATTTTAGCAGAGATTACTCACCTGAGAGACCCACACTAAGACCAACCTGTTTCATGAATATTAATTTAGTAAATTTAATGTGCTGTTCCCCCCCAGGTAAGTAAATTTGGAGCTTATTATCATGATAACCTGTAAACCAGGAGAGGCTTGAAAATATTTATTCCTTCTCTGTTCCTCCTACGACTTTCTTCTTTGTTTCGCTAGCTATGTTCCCTACCTTTATGTGGATACCACTGGCTTAGGTCTACCTTTGTAATCTACAGAAACGTTGCCTTTGCAACCTAACTTCCAATTTCTTATTTTTTTTATGTCCTACAGTTAAAATGCTTAATTTCTTCTGACATAATCCCATTCTTACTTCGTTCCTCCAGGTTGTGGGACCACCGGGTACTGGAAAGACCGATGTTGCCGTTCAGATCATCTCAAACCTGTATCACAACTTCCCTGAGCAGAGGACCCTCATAGTCACACATTCAAATCAGGTCAACACTCCCCTCCATATACGCACACAGCATAAGATAAGATAAGATAGAACTTTATCAATCCCTCGGGTGGGTTCCTCTGGGAAATTCAACTTCCAAAAAGCACAGCAACGACCGAAGTTACAGTTACAGAATTGTTTTATATATATATATATATATATACACACACACACACACACACACACACACACACACACACACACACACACACACACACACACACACACACATATAAATACAGAGACAAATATAAATAAAATATACAAAGGGGATAAATAGAATAAATAGGAATAAAAAATAAAAATACAAGTGAATTGCACATTTCAAGTATTGAGTCTATTGCACTGTTGACTATTTACAAAAAGTATTGCACAAGGTATTGTACAGTGAGGTAAAGAGGCACTACAGCTTAGTTGTTCCCCCCTCCTTTGTCCTCCTGTTTCCCCTCCCTCTCCCCTCCAGAGAGGAGTTAAACAGTTTGATGGCGTGTGGGACAAAGGAGTTTTTAAGTCTGTTAGTTCTTGTCTTGGGGAGAAGCAACCTGTCACTGAACAGACTCTTCTGATTGTTTATGGCCGTGTGCAGAGGATGCCCAGCATTGTTCATAATGTCCATCAGTTTCTTTAATGTCCTTTTCTCTGCCACTGTCACCAGAGTGTCCAGCTTCATGCCGACCACAGAGCTAGCCTTCCTGATCAGTTTCTCCAGCCTGGATGAGTCCCTCTTTGCTGTGCTGCTCCCCCAGCACACCACAGCATAGAAAAGTACTCCAGCAACCACTGACTGGTAAAACATCCTCAGGAGCTTCCTGCAGATGTTAAAAGACCTCAGCCTCCTGAGGAAGTACAGTCGGCTTTGGGCTTTTTTATACAGGTGCTCTGTGTTGCATGACCAGTCCAGTTTATTGTCCACCCACAGCCCGAGGTACTTGTACTTGTTGACCACCTCCACCTCCTCCCCCTCTATCTGAACCGGCAGTGGACCTTCTCTGGACCTCCCGAAGTCCACAACCAGTTCCTTAGTCTTTGAGGTGTTGAGTTGCAGGTGGTTTGTGTGACTCCATGCGACAAAGTTCCTCACCAGACTTCTGTACTCCTCTTCCTGATCATCCCAGATACACCCCATGATGGCCGTGTCATCTGCAAACTTCTGAATATGGCATAATTCAGAGTTGTAGCAGAAGTCAGAGGTGTACAGGGTGAAGAGAAGAGGGGACAGCACAGTTCCCTGTGGTGCTCCTGTGCTGCTGACCACAGTGTCAGACGTGATGTCCTTCAGCCTGACGTACTGTGGTCTGTCGGTGAGGTAGTCGGAGATCCAAGCCACCAGGCAGGGGTCCACCTCCATCCTGTTCAGTTTTTCCTGAAGCATACAGGGCCGGATGGTATTAAAGGCACTGGAAAAGTCAAGAAACAGGATCCTGACCGTGCCTTTTCCCCCATCCAGGTGTGAGTGGGCTCTGTGTAGGAGGTACAGGATGGCATCCTCCACTCCGACACCCGCCTTGTATGCAAACTGTAGTGGGTCCTGGGCATGTTGTACCTGTGGTCGGAGGAAGTTGAGGAAGAGCCGCTCTAGAGTCTTCATAAGATGTGACGTCAGTGCCACCGGTCGGAAGTCATTCAGCTCATTGGGCCAATTCTTTTTGGGGACCGGGACGATGCAGGATGTCTTCCATAGGGCGGGCACTCTCCCCAGTCGCAGGGAGAGTGCATCTCCACGTGCAAGTCTGATCTCTGAAAAGTTCTAGAACACATTGATCAACTAAATGTAAAGTTGTCAAGAGAATTTAAAGCTTGTTCTCAGAACTGCCCATTAATCAGGCAAGAGTCATATTCTAACCATGGAGGAGAAATTAAAAGCTAAGCTCCCTTGTGCCTTGGTCTTTTCCCCTCAGTATTTAATCATAAAGTAATCTTTAGCTGCTTTAAACTAAGGGGAAGCATGACAGAAGGAACCTTAAACACCAGAAGTATAGTTTGATGATAATTATTTTCCTGTATAAGACTCTGCACACCCTCCCAAATTATTTTACTGACTTAACATAAGTATATTACATACAAATGAAAGAGATTTTTTTTCATTCCACATCAGGCTTTGAACCAACTCTTTGAAAAGATCATGGCCCTAGACATCGACGAGCGCCACCTTCTGCGTCTGGGCCATGGAGAGGAAGAGCTGGAGACTGAGAAGGATTTCAGCAGGTGAGCAAAGAAGATAACAGACAAATGGGTACAGCTAACCAAACAGTACTGCATATGTGAAAACTGAATATTTCTTGAATGCACCATCACTTGTGGGAAATCATGTCTCAGAGTTACAGTGTATCTAAATTGCAGAGGCAACTCACATCCATTAATGCCATCTCCCACATACACCGTAGGTCTGAGTCAATGCACTGACAAGGCTGCTACACTCTCATATGTCAGGCTTTGGACCTGGTTTATTTTCACTAGGCATTGTTGGACTCTCAGTCCTTTCCACCAGCCTAAGGGATCTGTCTCAGCAGCCATGCACTTAGAAGCAGTACATGCCTAAGTAACCCATTCATAGCTATTCTGGACCACAACAGTTGATTGGTTGGTTCTGCCCCAGTTTTTAAAATAAATTTTAATAAGATAGCAGCAGGCCATGTAGAGAGAATTATATGGATTTACCACTGTTTGGAGCATTTGCATGTTTCCCTTAATATTACAGGATATTTACCGTACGCTGTGATAAAAAGCACCTGGTGATGACATGTTGTGAGCTGGCACTATAGAAGTCAAGTAAATAACTTAATACATAGTAAGAAGTGTTTAAATAAATAATTAAGATCATTAGTGATAAGTCAGATGGAAAAGTAGCAGTAGTAATGTCCTTAATCTACTTCAAGAATAGAAAGATCTGTTTAATTAGGAATTATCAACAGTGTAATAAATTCATAAATGAATCAAAATACCCAAAACTTAGGAACGTTTATTTTTAAATCAGTGGTGATTTGACATTATCTGAGTATAATCAAATACATGCACCACCCAGGCTTAACACTAGCTGTAAATGCAAAAATGGAGGCAGGACACAGAACACACCATAGATAAGACTCACTGGTCGTCATAAGGAAGTCCCAGTGTTTCCCAACTCTCTTATATATGCTTGTTCCTAGTATGTCTAATGCCTTTAAGGATAGTGACTCAGTACTATTGAGACGTAGTAAGATAGCATGATAGCAAAAGTAGGTGGGGGTCATTGTACTCATGGCACACTTCAGAAAACCAGAGTATCACAAAATACTCAAAACATGTACAGTTTTATATAATCACTAATGTATTTAACACTTTAATAAATGTACCAGCCGGAAACTTTTTTTTCACCACAGGCAGCGCTCTCCTGCCACCTCCTGAATATAAATAGCTCAGTGTCACTGAATTTTAATACATTTTTTATGCTGTTACTATTTAAAGTGTTCTTATACCCTACAATGTTAATTACCATCTCATCCATCCATGGCATTGAGCAAATTGCACCCTATAGCTCTCAGCTTTCCTTAAGGAGCGAGGGAGGAGTTACACATGCCTCTCATTTGCTGTACCCTTTGTATGACTGCTGTCTACTGGGAGTGCATGGCTGTAGTATGAATGATGATTTATGGAAACTGGGCATCCGCACATGAAGGCAGTCTCATGCGTTCTTAAATTATGCAGCAACACAGACATAAAAGAAAGAGCTCTAGCTAGCTAGCAGCAGTCGACATGTTCCCGCTTGCCCAGTTGCCTCACAACAACATGCCGACTCCACACTTCTTCCACCCCACTGACACCAGAATGAGGAGAGAGCCAGAGAGTTTTAATTAACACTGTACATGAGATAAAAAATAGACGGCAGTGCTTTTCTGAGTGCTTAACGAAGAGGGAAGCTACAGCCTTAATTAACAATGCCTCCATGCATTTCATGAAAAATTTTGTGCCATTTTAATGAGTTTTAGAAGGGGGATCTTGGTGATGGCTTAAGGAAGCCCTTGTTTAGTTTTGGATGGTCTACATTTGCATCCCAGGTTGTCAAGATCATTTTATGATTCCAATTTAGGGCAGAAAATGAAACACACCATTCTCATTCAGATGTTTTACATTTATCAGAGTTTACGAAAACACTAAGACAGACTTGTAGATTAATGTACATTGCACATGCACTATACCTTTGTATCTATTTTAGGCTTTTGGTGAGTGTATTACAGGTGTGTCATCCTAAGAGGCAACGTCACTTCTCACTTTTATTTAATTTTACTAAGGCAGAGCAGTGTGATCGTCTTTGAGTCATCTGCTGACCGAGAATCTTTGGAGAGGGTCTAAAAATAGTGTTCACCTCTAGTGTTACCCGGTAACCCCTCCTTCTTCCTGTCTGTTGTCTCACTGCCATCTGATGACATTTTTCAGCAGTATTGTTTAGCTGCATAATGAGATGTATGTTAGAACGTAGAAAAGGAAGTATATCCCCAGGTGACCATAATCAGACAGCCAATATTCTGCACAGTCAAGTCAGTAATCACAAGACCCTGTCTCACATGTTTGCCATAAGTTGCAGTCTGAGGTTTTCTTATTGCTCAATTGTACGTTTAACTACGCGCTGCTATGAGTCATGCATGCAGGTCACGAGACATGCTGGTTTAGGTCATGACCATTGTTGGATTTATGTAGAAAGCAATTTGTTACAAATTACTTTTCTGTTTCTCCTGGAGATTGGAGGGTATGGCTTTTTAAATGCCTGTTAAAAATACACCCTCAAACCTTACACATACATAAAACCCAATCAGGATGATATAAATAAGATTTATTATTTAAGTTTTACTACAAAACCAGCAGTTAAATTGAAAGCCAGCGCTAACAGAAAAATATGGACGAGCAAACAGATGTTCCTCTGCTATGTACAACAGTTTTACTCATCTCTAATTCTGTTATGTGGTACAAATTAATTTTTGGCCATTGAACGTTAGTGTAACTAATCAAACATACCCTAGTTATTATGCCATGTTTTTTTTTCTGGGTGTATATAGGAAGTGTGATTTAGATTAAATATCACTCTTGTGTCATGTTGTGATAGCTTGTTATAGCTGGCTCATTGTTTCAACTGCCTTCTTATTTTTACAGGGGTTAACCATTTAGATTGTTGACTAACACTCCTGTGCTCTCCTCAGATATGGAAGGGTAAACTACGTCCTGGCCAGAAGACTGGAGCTTCTCCGAGAGGTGGGAAGGTTACAGGAGAGCTTGGATGTCCCAGGAGATGTTTCTTATACCTGTGAGACTGCTGGACATTTCTACCTCTACCAGGTAAGACTGTGAATAGCTGCAATCTAAATTAGCAAGTATAGGCAATTTTCCACTGCAGACATCTGTGTTTATCCTCCAGTGTCAGAAACACCTGTAGGAACTCAGGGTAGGGGGGAAAAAAGATCTGATACTTTTCACTGCCCCAAAAAATTGGTATCTGGCCTTGATGTTGATAAACTTGCAACAAATGGTAATTTTTAAAAGACAGTAATCAGTGAGAAACAGGATGGAAAACTCAAAACATCAGCATCAACATTCTAAAAAACTACTGTGCTGATAGAAAGCAATTCAGTTTTCTCAATTGCTTTATTGTTTTGATATCACACACACACACAGTTATGGATATGACTTGTGTTGTTTTGGTGCACTCAGAAGTTGAAGTCAAGGGCAAAGCTGTCACAGGATTATTATATAACCTCATGACCACGCAGCATTTGAAACAGAAGGGCCTGGTTTTTGAGGCTGTAAATGCTGTAAATGTTGCCGTGCCATGTCTGTTCTTGCAGAGAAAAGGCAGTACATGTGTTTCTGTGATATAGAAAAAAAATTCACGTGTAATGTTGGATGTACTTCTAACTCTGATCTTTTATTCATTTTGTGTGTGACTTAAGTAAGGGGAAAAACCACTTTCAGATCCATCCTTCTATTAAGCATTAAGCACCATTTGTGTAGAGATTTTGAAATTGATTTTCAGATGGAGTTAAGGAGATATTTTGCAGAAATAATTAGAATGGATTTCTGTAACGACCATCCTCCTCCTCAGACAGTTGATAAATGAAATGCAGACATTATTGAAGTTTCCATTCTCCTGGCAATCTGCTCTTTCTGTCAAGAATATAAATATTTAGAAACGCTCTTAATGCTTTCTGTTTATTCCTGTCACCTCATCATTACTGTCCCCTCAGGCTGCAGGAGAATTTCCACTGCTAGCAATTACCTACTACAATTTCCCCAGTTTCAATAGAACAATTCCAAAAATAAACATTTTTGACACAGAAGTCCAAGGTTTCACCTTCAGTCAGGGCTAAATTAATGTTGTGTAAAAATATTCTTGTTTACCCCTCTAATTAAAGACTGTAATTGAATCTCAGTTGTTCAGGTAAAATCTATTGTGTAGGCATCCAGAACCAAAATGATCAAAATTACGGTGTTACTGTTCAGACATTTTCAGACCCAACTGTATAGTTCTTTGTCTTTTGAAGATGTCAGGAGGTTGTTGGTGTAGTGATAACTTGACCGTGAGCATACTTCCTTGATTATTCATGTGAATGTGAGTGATTGTTGATAACAGTGACTTTGTACATATCATTAAGGTTTCCATGGTAGTCCTAATAATCTGTGCAGACAGATACTCAACATGCAATTAAGCTCAGTCCTCTAGCAGACTCATTAATGCTATCCCTAATGTTGTTTTTTTAAAGGGGTATTTATAGAAATAAGCTACCCTGCTGTTTGGGTTTGGTTATTAGATACTCAGCAGGAGCACCTCAGCAAGAGTGAGCCTATTGCTTCTCATTTGTTCATTTTTGCTTGTTTATCTATTTTTCTATAGTCTGAATTTAAGCTTAGCAGAGCCATTTAAGATTGGCAGTCCTCCTCCTTCTGCTGTCCAAAAACAAATGTTGTATGAGAACATACAAACATCGCTCATGTGAGAAAATACCCCTGGTCATTTTCTGAATGCCGTGGCTAAGTAAGGCTACTTTTTGAAACCCTTAATTAGTAATCTCCCAAATAAAATGCTGTGAACAGGTGTGATTTTCCTCTCAGCATAATCTCAGGACCACCTGTCATGCATAACAGCCCACTTTAAAGCAATTACAGCTTGCTAGAAAAGATTCACTCTATTGAAGGTGACAAACACTTGCAACTCAAACCCGAATAAGACATAGATGCCTGATTCTCGGGTGTATACTAAATATCACTACTGGGACTCTTTGAGAGGGTGTTCTGTGACTGTTGTCTCTCCCCATAACAGGTGATATCCCGCTGGGAAGAGTACATGAGCAAAGTAAAACCAAAACAGGGCAAGAACGTGGAGGTGGAGGCTGTTGCTGCACACTTTCCTTTCCACAAGTACTTTTCCAATGCACCCCAGCCTGTGTTCAAAGGTCGGTCATATGAGGAGGACATGGACATCGCAGAGGGCTGCTATCGCCACATCAAGAAAATATTTACCCAGCTGGAGGTAAGAAGATCACAGGGCCAGCAACTTTACAAGCTTTACCTGCTGTATTTGATTATTTTCATACCAGCTGTCTTTCCAGGTATTGCACATTCTCTCTTGCACAAGTAACTGCCTACCTGGCCCCCACATTAACAGACTGTTGTCAGCTAATAGTGACAATCCACAATCCTGGATGTGTTTATTCTGAGTTTAAAATTCCGCCTTGCATGTTATGCCTATAGATATGCTCATGGCTCTGTGTTTTTCCTCTGTCACTCTTTTTCACACCCCTTCACGCTCTCAAACACAGCTGAAAGTCTGTTATTATTCCTTCTGAGCCCATCAAAGTGTTTCTGTAGGGATAACAAAAACATTTCAGATTTATGGGAACACCAAGGTGGTCTCCGAAAAGCAATAAAAAAGTTATTGGCTAGAGGTAATATCCCAACATGTGTTGTGACCTTGATTTATCTGGCTGGCCTCTGTATCACTGCATCACAGCACCTCCTCCCTCCTCCCTCCTCCCTGAGCCTCACCCATGCTGCAGTGTAATCTGTACACCCATTAAGAAGTATTGCTCTGTGTGGTGCAGGGTAGCAGAAGCAACATTGTGCTGAATATGCTTATCTGTCTACCTTTTCAAATGTAAAAGCAGTTTTGAATAAGCTGTCAAAGGAATATCCTAAGAATGTATTGCTAGGCAAACAGAGAGAGAGAGAGAGAGGGAGACAGTGTGCCTCCCGGGTTCATGTATAGACATCTGCTGTTTACTCCTCTGCAATTCCACCGTTTCATTCCACTTTTTAACTTATTTTTGGTTCCCTTTTCCTAGTTTTTTTCAACTTCTATGAATTCTAACAATCTTAATATCACTCCTCAACTCATTTGGTACCATGGGGTTTAAAAATAGACTTAATCAAAACATGGAATATTGATGAGTTTAATATTAATGCTAAAATAGTAACACATTAAATATTTATACCATGGTGCTGTCCGAGTCTCCTCTCCTCCATCCCTACCCTCCAGAGCTAGTGTACCAACCTGAAAATAGCTTGCCTGTTTACCATTACTCCTCTTCTGTGCATCCCCCCAGCTTTCTGTAGTGTCATCATATCACCACCCTGAAATGAACTGATTTGTTTTTTGGGTTACAAAATCCCCCAAATTTTCCTTTATAGTGTAACCCATGTAAGAAAATCTCTGCTAAAGTGCTCCTCAAGCCACAGCTACTGAAAAACAAAATACACCCCACATACTTCACAGGAGAGCCCTGCGGCTGGCTAGTCTCTATCACTGCATCATGGAAAAAGAGGACACTCACTTCTAATGAGAGAAGAAAGCAGAGGGATTATGTTAATTATACATTTCATTAAAAAGTGGAGTACTGTAAGTTTCCAGTCATTTAGATGTCCATCATGACTTTGTTGAAGTTTAGAATTGTGGTTCATCTTCCGGGTGTCACTTTGAATTAGGCAATTCAGCAAAGAAAAGTAGAGTCAGTTGGAGATATTCAAACATTTGGATGAAAGATAAGCCACTCAGTGTATCGTGATGTGTGCTGACTGGATTTCTGAATATTGAAATGTGCTTTTTTTAAATTTAAGATTCTATTATGTTACAAGAGATTTTTATATTAGCCATCATCTGTCATACTAATTGTTCATTAAAGTCATCCCCCACACTAGTATGAAAAAAACCTTTAAAAATGACTCAATACAGAATAAATGTCAGCAATTTTAATTCTTTGTGATAATATTTTACTTTTTTGTTCCCTATCAATCTGGTTTATAACATAGCTCTGTGACGTCATTCCTGAGTATCACTTTTCTTCTATCCGAAAAGGAATTCAGGGCCTTCGAGCTGCTAAGAAGTGGACTAGATCGCTCCAAATATCTGCTAGTGAAAGAAGCCAAAATCATTGCCATGACCTGCACACACGCTGCACTCAAACGTCACGACCTAGTGGAGCTGGGATTTAAGGTAGACTTTTGTCAGTTTAAAAATACATTCCCAATAATCTGGTTGTATTTTGTCTGGATGCAGTTAGTTTATTTATTGAAGTTACATCAAGCTGTTCCTTTCTTTATTAGTATGACAACATCCTGATGGAAGAAGCTGCACAGATTCTGGAAATTGAGACTTTCATCCCTCTATTACTACAGGTAACCGAAATGCTAACTTGTTTTGACTGTTAATCTTGACTGAAAAATTATTCTCACAAAACCTGCCAGGATTTGTCATTGTGACTGGTTTGTGTAGTTTAATCTTTACATCAGTAGCCTTTTCAAATTGACTTTCCCCATTAAGGTTTTCCTAATGGGCTCCATAAAAATGGTGTTGTAACATCACTGCATTTTACAGTATGACACATTATATGTTTGTTAGAGTAAGCATGCCAGATGATGATTTGGAAATTAAAATGTAAACCTAAATTAACTGTTGCACCTTCACTGATCACTGTATATTGTCACAGTATCTCTATTTTATTATTATTATTATTTTTTTTTTTTACTGCTTGATCATCTTATGTTCCTCTATCTGCAGAACCCAGAGGATGGCTACAGCAGGCTAAAGCGCTGGATCATGATTGGCGACCACCACCAGTTGCCCCCAGTCATCAAGAACATGGCTTTCCAGAAGTACTCCAACATGGAGCAGTCTCTCTTCACCCGATTTGTGCGCCTAGGTGTGCCCACAATAGACTTGGATGCACAGGGCCGTGCACGTGCAAGGTGGGTCACCAAGCAAAATACAATCTCACTACCCACAGGGGCTCACAAGGATTAAAAAAAACGTAATGTTTAAATGTAATTCGGAAACAGTTCTTTAAACATAATTGAATAGTAATTTAATAGTAATTATTCTTTCTATATACCTTTATGCTTTACAGTGCTTTATTTTATGGATGCAAGTCAGTGGTCTTAACCTTGATTCAAAAAAACTCAAACTTATTGCTTCAGAATGTTCAAGTTTGCATTAAACCTGAGCAGCTAAATCTAGGAAAGGCAGTCTAAGCAATGACCATGAGACCTCTTACTGTTGTTGCTAAAAAAAAAACTTTCAGACTGGCCACAGCGATGGCGAAATGTCCAAATCATTAGCAAACAGTTAAAGATAAATCAGTTCATTTTAGTATATTTAGTTATTGAGCCTTTGTCAAAAGAAATGTTTTTGCTTGGTAATGGAGAAAACATTTGTGTAGTAATGCCGGGCAAGCAGGATGGTCAGGCAGACTCTGTTTAAACAGCCAGAGTTGGGAAATGATACCTTTACTGGATTTACTGAGAAGAGCCCATCTGTTCTCTGACTGCAGACTGCAGAGCATAGCAACATAATCAGAATAACACCTGTTATCATGGTAACATGCACAAAAATGACAACACCAATGAAGAAAGATCAAATGCCTGAAATCTGGCGTTTTGTGCATCAGTTGTCTTGTATGAAGCAAGAAGGAAAAAAAATCTGCTTGTTCTCTTTTGACGTGAGAAAAAAAGTCCAGTCCAGATATTTGGGATGTTAGTTCACAGGACATAGCTCAGCCCAAGATGTGCTGCATTGTTTAAATAACTGAGCGAGGTTATTTCTAACCCCCAGAAATTGAATTAGAATGGAGAAATTGCAATATTTTTCTTTATTTACTGTAAAATTGATCTTGCATTTCAGTTTTAGTTGCATTAAACACAATAAATATATCTGCCTTGCCTTAAGCTGTGGGAACCCTGATTGTGCTGATTGATTAAAATTTCCAGTGGTCCTGTCAGGGAAACTGTATTACAGTAACACAGATGTGACCTAATGCGTGTTTGTGTTGCTATCTCACAGCCTGTGCAATTTGTACAACTGGCGCTACAAACACCTGGGAAACCTGCCTCACGTTCAGCAACTTCCCGAGTTTCAGGTGCCCAACCCTGGCCTGACGTTTGATTTCCAGCTAATTAACGTGGAAGACTTCAATGGGGTGGGAGAATCTGAGCCCAACCCTTACTTTTATCAGGTTAGTAGATCACACGAATGAACACACTTGATGTAATCCTTGCACATCCTTGTATGCCATTTGTCCAACATATTGCCAATATCTTAATACTAATTTTAAAAATGTAAAAACAACAAAGTATGAGCTACTTCAATTGAAATAACTGAATACTCCAAACAGAACACCATTATTATTTTGTGTATATATGTAGCACAGGTACAGAAATTGTTTGAATAGCTGAAATGGTTCATGTTACACAAGCTGTGGAACTACACTCCTTTACAAATAAACACATTCACACTTCCAGCAGGAAACAGAAGCATATTCTCTCTAGCCCCCATTTCCTCTAAATTGGTTGTTGTACAGCAGTTCATTCATTTTTAAATTTCACTGGTTCAGCTACCAGTCCATATAATATATTCATCACTCTGCTTAGTGTGCAGCTAACATTGGCTGCCCAGCACAGACCAGGCGGTTTGTCCTTCACACCGGAAGACAGACTGTGTTTCATCCTGACATTGCTGAGGCACAAAGACTGTGTCTGGGCACAGGGCAGGGTTGATAGGGGTGTTTACTTTTGCAGTGCACCAGCCCAAGAAGTAAAAAAACAAAAAATAAATTACATTTCTCCAAGAAGAGAAATAAAAATAGTATCGCTTATAGAAATGTAAGATACTGTAAATAAAACATATACTTAAAAGAGTTTGTAGTAATCAGAGCCGACAGCACTGGATTTCAGATAAGGAATCGTGTGTAATGATTGAAATATCAAATTGAAGCTTTCAATTTAGAACCTGCATACCCATTAAGTGGATCATATTGCTTCATGAATCTTGCAACTACATTCACGCTGTGCACACTCAAGTCCCTAAAGCTTCTTATTGTTCTTAATTCAGCACCATGTGTGCTTCTCGCGGTACCAGGTCACATGAACCTCAACTCTATTTGCCAGTTGCCATTTTGAGTCTCCTCAAGGGAATCTCCTCAATATCATTCGTTATGCTTGACAAGCACACACACAGATGCACTTTCCTGGAAACCAAAGGGGATAAATTTGACACTAGAGGAGCAATTGTATCCAGTGTACACTGAATACATGTCGCAGCTGAACAAACACTGCCACAACCACTGCTTTGTGGTTGCGCGTGAACTGTGCAGAACCCATACACAAATACTGTGTGCACAAAATATAGTACAAAGGGTCTTTTTCCCGTGCTTTGCCTCATTTGCTAAAGCTCTTTCCCTGTTGAGTCTCAGCCAACTGAGACTCAACCTCACTGTTGTCAAATGGCTCATGAAGAGTAAGATGCCTATCTAAATCCACATCTTCTGTTTGGAAATTGCCTCCCTCAGCCACTAGGCTTGTTAGTTATAGAAATTTCTGCTCTACAAGCTACATTTTAAATTGCATAAGAGCAACCTGCATGGTGGAGTTTACTTACAGGTAGCCTGAATTTATGCCTCTCGATATCAATAATGTTCTTGTATCTACTCTAAAGTGTATCTGTATGTAACCCTCTCTCCTCGGTGCATGTTTGATCATTCTATCCTATCTAGTCCTTTTGCAGTCACGAACCACTGGCTCAAATTTCAATGGCTTAGGTCTGACCTTGTAATAGTTGCCAGCTTCTTTTGGGGTTTAGGCTTTAGATCTGATGTATGTTAGACATGCAAATGAAAGACGCAAATCTGGAAGCGTCACAGATTTTTACTTGAATGTCTATTTAATTGTGTGTGTGTGTGTGTGTGTGTGTGTGTGTGTGTGTGTGTGTGTGTGTGTGTGTGTGTGTGTGTGTGTGTGTGTGTGTGTGTGTATGAGATATGCATTTTTGCCTTTTGCTACATGATTGTGGTTTTGTAGATGATCTGTAAATGCAGAGGGTTAGAAGTAACTTTGCTGGAGAAGTAAGTTGTGATTTTTAATTATCTGTGCCATTTGTAGGCAGGTAATAAGGGACTAAGAATAAAGGATGTCATTGTTTTTGATGTGCTGACTCTAGTGCAGCTAGCTCAGGAACTGTTGATGAAGCTGCATACATTATTATCAAAGATGCGAGGCAGCAGTCCACATTTAATTGAAACTGAATGAATAATACATGGCGCTGCCTTTATTTCTTTTCTTTTTTGGGTTTTATTTGAAGGACAGAATGTAGCCTTGGAACCAGGGTGCACAGGCTTGGGAATTTGTTGATTGTTAATTTGGTGAATAACGTTTTACATGTATTCACATTGGGAGAAAAACTTTGATGTAGTTCTAGGTCCTTTGTAATTGGAAATGAAAGAGAAATCATTATAATCATTATATCAGATAGGTGTAGGTAGTAACATTGTAGCCATTGTCAGTGTGGTTATTTGAATGTGTGTTTCTATCTATGAAGCACAGAGAGCTCCTGTGTTGTGCATAGTGACAAAAAGGAGAAAAAACACATGTTTGTGAGCATTTTAAATGTACGTTAGGTAACCTTTTTCAGCAGTTAAATGCTTTTCATTGCCAGTTTCTGAGTGATTGCAACATAAAGAGACTGTCCCTGACTCTCTTAGTTGCCTCAGATTGACTGGGGACTAATGTCTGTGTAAACGATGGGGTTGTGATTTTCCGTGAAAATTCCAGAAATCTGATGTTTACACTTGCTTCTGATCACTTCAGTGCCTCTCGTCTGCTCACAGCGTAAACAGAGAGCTTCAATAGCAAGTGGTAGCTTGGACTCCAATATCAACAAACAAGTTGGCTAATTATTCTAAATTACTTAAGCTGCCAATTTTGTTTTAGCTAAACTTCACCACATTTGTGCAACATAGCAAATTTGCAGCCAAACACTAGCTTGTTAAATGTATCTTGCCTGCTTCACTATGTTATATATACTTCAATATGTATGAATAACATTCCCTTCTATGATGAACAAGCAGTAGGCCATTTCACTGTAACTTAGTTACACAACATGTTTCTGGTGCTGACAGCTATTTCCTGTCAAAGTAAAATTTGTTGTCATTATACTAATACTCAGCTTATATACTGGTCTCATAATGATGTGCAAAACACATGATGCACAGTAGTTTACAACAGTGCAGGACAGGCTTATTTATGTATCATCACTTTTTCGGCTGATGCAAGCAAATGGTGTGCAGGCATGTGTTGTGTGTGTGTGACCAAGAGGCTGCAATTTACTCAATAGTCCCTGGTGTCATTATAAAATATGGTGGTCTGAGGTTATCAAAACCTCCTTTAACATGGAATTCATTAGGGACTGAGTTTCTTCTGGAGCCAGCTATAAGTGGCAGTTTGAGGGACTGCAATATGTACCACTTTAGCACAAGTTTCATTTTTCAGCCCCAGAGGTTGGGCAGCAATGGTTGTTTATTTCAGTAATATAATGTTATTCTGACCAAGCTTTCGCTCTCTCTCTGTTAAGAACCTGGCAGAGGCAGAGTATTCTGTGGCTCTATACATGTACATGCGTCTGTTGGGCTACCCAGCTGAGCGCATCAGCATCCTCACCACCTACAATGGACAAAAACACCTGATCAGAGATGTCATCAACCAACGCTGTGCTGGAAATCCAGTGTTTGGTCAGCCCCACAAGGTAAGCACCATTTGAAACAAACCAATTAAGAAGCAGCAGTCTTTTATGTGTCATGTTATCAAAGCACAAGCAAGAGGTGATTAAATAAACACACTGGATTATTGGACAGGTTTTGTAGCAAGTACTGGGTTTTGCGAGTATTCAGTCAAACTTATATATAACCTATATATGTGTAGGGCTACGACTAGCGTGTTGGAAACACGTATCACACATGGCATGGATAGTTTTTTCACACCTCCGGATGCCAGCTGCAGTTATTGCACCAACCTCTTATCCTCCATTGCACTGGGAAAGATATTCACAGCTCTCCAAGCATCTTGGAGGGATTTCCTTAAGTGTTTGTCACTCATTAACATTAATGTGAAAACTGTATTGTTTGTCTGTTCATTTTAAGAAGAGTTTTATATTTGAACTGGAGTTTATCCGTGTATAACTTAAAATACTATTTGAATTTTAGTGAATCTCAGTTTTTCACGGTGGGTAAAAGACAGAGTGGTAACAGGTAAAGCAAATTAGAGGTGTGCAAGTATTTGCAACATTTGTTTGACTGACTGTGAATACAGGGAGAGTCTGTTCATCCCTGAGGGATACAGTTAGGTTGTTTTTTTCTAGCCTATATTATTCCCCCGAACTTCTCGTCTCTCCTCTTTTCCTTTCTTTACAATGTGTTAAGTCAGCAACCCGCCGGCACAGTTTCCCATCCACTTTCTGTTTGTACTGCTAAATGCTTTTACTCACTAGCCTCAGGTTATGCTTTCCTCGCGCTTCATTTTTTCCCGCTACACACATTGTCTCACCTTTCTTTGGTCTCTGTTCTTTTAGGGTTTTCACACACTTAACAATGTCACAGACTCTTTCGGCATTCCAGTAAGAGTGGAGTGAAAATGGCATATCAACAGTTATATAGAGCATTGTTATGTCAGGTAGCATAGGGTCAGCAGCAGCACGCCTTCAGTAATATTGCGATCGGTTTAGTTTAGTTGTGCATATTCTTTGGTATTTCTTTAACAGCAGGAGTGTTAAAGTGAGGTGGCTCTCAGAGCAATAATCCAGGTCCATCCAATCTCTATTTTAGAAGACATGTATTTTTATTTCCCACAAATGCCTAGAAAATTTAAATAGTATGTAACTTGAATCTTTTTGTTTATCACACAGTATTTTGTAAAGTTTACTGTCTACTCATTACTCATCTGTTCCTGCTGAGTACATAAAAAGTGAATCAAAAATATACATAGGCCGTTTTTGTCCAAAAGCAGGCAGACAGGAAGCAGGTTCTTCCAAGTATGATAGCAATTTGGAGGTTAGAATAGTGGTTTGTTATAGCGTCCACTGTGATTCAGTCTTTACTCATTCCATACTGTTGTGTCTGTATTTTTTGCTGTGCAACCCTACCTTGTTGTTTTGTTTTGAAGTACATTCCCTGCACTGACAGCTAGCCAGAGATTTTGCTTAGCCATGTGAAATGTCCTGCAATGTCAAGACATAAAGCATCATTCATTGTGCTCATGGCCTTAGTCAGTATGCATGCCTAGTAATAAAGTGACAGGAGTGACAGGTTGTTAGATTTGCTGAGATGAAAGATGGCCAGAGACAGAGAGGGATGAAATAGAAAGATGGGCTCTTGTGGGAAAAAATGCTGAGCAGCTGAAAGGTCATGGCGCTGAGCACTGTGTCCACAGTGTGTCTGACAGTGTGTCACAAAGGGTAAAATGGCGCAAATGTCAACATCCAGCTTACTTTACTGTTATAACTTTAATTAGAAAGAAAAGCAGAGGAAGGCCAGTTAGCACAACCCATACGGAAAAGAAATAGTAAAAACTTACAGTGGGGCAAAAAAGTATTTAGTCAGCCACCAATTGTGCAAGTTCCCCCACTTAAAATGATGACAGAGGTCAGTAATTTGCACCAGAGGTACACTTCAACTGTGAGAGACAGAATGTGGAAAAAAAATCCATGAATCCACATGGTAGGATTTGTAAAGAATTTATTCGTAAATCAGGGTGGAAAATAAGTATTACTTTTTTGCCCCACTGTCTATGTGATTACTCATGAAAGTGGCCACTTTCATGAGTAAATCATGTAAGGCTTACATGATTTACTCATGAAAGTGGCCACTTTCGCATTACTTTCATACATTGTTTAAGTAAGTATCAGAAATATACAAGTTTCATTATATAATTTTTCAAGGGATCTTATATCTGTTTTCACACTTATATGCTTTTCATACAAGTTTCACACAAGACAGATACAAACTTTATAAGATTTATATATATCTTTTCCATATGGGAAGTCACAGTGCCAGCGTCAAACATGCTTGCTCAAGGTTTTTACCAAATCCCAAACAACAGTGTGCGTAAATACAGCATGTGCGCAAACACTTTTTATTTATTTTCCTGAGTTTTACAGAAAATATCCATTTGGTTCTCTTTTCTTTGATGAAGAAGTGCTGGAAGTCTGACTGTTAGAGTTTGACTATTTCGTTAGTAAGAAGATACATCAACTGGATCAAGAAGAGATGAATGCAGAGTGACAAAGTACCTATTTAAGGTTTCAGTCCTTATTCTGAATGACCCTCTGCAGTTGTCTAACTCTTCGCCTTGACCAAAAACACACAGCTTTCATATACTGAGAGCAACAGTACTAGCCTCTTTGACAACATGAAATGTGTAGAAAAGGTGTCTTAACATTTCCTAGCGTCATATTTTTTGTTGGGGTTTTTTCTTAGACAGGTCTGAAATCCTGAGACACATGTAGACTCGAACACACAAGCAATACAAAGCTGTTAACTCTGGCATCCCTGCCATTCCTCTTGTGAAAAATTGAATAATCCAGAGGTCTGACTTGTGCACATTCCCAGCAGTAATTACCATAAGTAAGACAGAGTAACAGAAAATAAGATGGGAGAGATCAGTGGTTGATCATCATCTAATAGTGTGCTATTGTCTCCATAAGAAGAAGGCATGTTGGAAGAAAACATTTGGCAGTGCAATAGCTGTTTGTGTATCTCACAGTGTATTCGCTGTGTGTATTTCCTTATGTCCTCGGACATGCATGTGCTACAATGACACGACCTCTGTAATTCTCTCCCTGGAAGATTTCTCATAAATAACTAAACACCATGCAGAATGCTATACCTCGGGGAGAATTTCGACCCGGGCTTTGTTATCACTTTCTGTAGGCTAAGAATAACTCCCTCTCTAAAGAACCACATTTGCTGCAAACTAGAGCTGGGCGATAGAACGATAACGATATGTATCGCGATATAACTTTTACTCGATAGAGAAATTAAGCTATCGCGATAGACCTCGCCGCTCTTGTCTTCTTTTTTTTTTTTTTTAAAGGTCAGCCAATCCAAATTAAGTAGCGCAGAGCCGAACCAATCACAGCCGCAGCGTCACGTCGCGTGACTTGTTACGTACAGCACAAGTGCCAAGCCGCACGTGTGTTTGTTTGGGAAGCAGCCAGCGGGTAATGGAGGAAATGAGTGTGCCGACTAGAAAAATCAACCGAGCGTGACCGAAGAGAAAACAGATGATGGTTCCAATGCCGGAGAGATTGTCGAACGGAAGAGCCATAGAAGTTCCGTAGTGTGAAGGTATTTCGGCTATTTCAAGTCTGACAAAAAACAGAGTAGCGCGCACTGTAAATTGTGCCGAAAGCAAGTCTGGAAATACAATAAACTGGTGCATGCGTCACACTGTGCGCCGCGTTATTGTTTCGGTGAAATGAATTTCTACAATACTGTTACTGTTAATTGTACTCTCTGCAGTGTTTAAATGCTTACATATACACACAGTTACTGTCCCTCCACACTTACGACTCGGTTCTGCTTCTATGCCGCAGCTTTGTTTACTTTTTCCCACCGAGGCTTCTAGACTTCTGATTGGCCAACATTTCGGCACGGTTAGGAATCTAGCGCCACCTGCTGCTTTGGCATGTTCATAGCAGCGTTTTCCTTCATTTCTGCCTTTATGTGTGGACGGGATTATTTTTTAAAACGAAAACGGAAAATCTCCGTTTTCAAAAATACCCGTGTACGTGTGGACGTAGCCTCAGTCTCTGACTGGAAGCGCTAATTCGTCATTCGGCTTTTGTCAGACTAAAGTAACTGTTAAAACTGTTTGAAAAGCTCAGCTATACAACAAGGAGAGATTGAGAATTTCCTTTTAGTTCTCAGTTTATTTGATATTGACAAAAGTTAGTCAGTTTTGTCTGTTCTTCTGTAAAACAAACTAAGATTTATTTTTAGAATTAATATTTTGTTTCTAAGTGGAATTGACAATTTAGTCTGTTTCGTTTGTTCTATTTTGAAACTTAAACGCTTTAGCGGCTGCCTTTTGTGTAGTTTGCAATATTTGCCTTTATTTATCTGAAAAAGTCTCATGTTCCTTAAGTACATCTACCCTGTTGAACTTATTATGGGAAATAAATATTTAAATAAAAACAAGCTGCTGATTATTTCACATTTTACTTGTGAGCAACGGCACATTTAAATCTTACAAATATAGTTATTTGGCTTATATCGTGATAGATATCGTTATCGCCTGAAATGAAAAAAACATATCGTGATATGAAAAAATCTCATATCGCCCAGCTCTACTGCAAACCAAGATTCACCGTTTCTCATGTGTCAGTACGTGCATGCATACCATGGATGTGTAATTTGAGCATACGGCCAACGATATCTCCTGCTATTGTAAAAGCAACATATTGTTGCCTCTGGCCTTGCACCTGTTCTACATAGCAACAGGGAGACGTAAATAAATACCTCATTAGTCCCATCGCTTTTGATTTTACACATTAACACACACACACACAGTCTCCCCACATTCCCTTCCTCTTATCCAAAAGGAGTTTTGGAGAGGTTCACTGAGGGTTGCATTTAATAATAGGTGGTAACCACAACCACAGGATGATTTATTTAGCATGGCTAGTTACTGAATGCTGTAGTTCTGGGCCTGTATGGCTCCTCAATGGAAGCTGATGTCCTATTGATCCATTTTAAAAAGCGAAACTATAAACGACAGGCCAACTTCTTTCTGCCTGGCTATGAGTTTTTTTTAGCATGTGTCGTATGTAACTATACAGAAGCATTTTTGTGCAGTACTTTAAAAAAAGGACTTAGTAACTTGGCTTTTAAACTCAATTTTTATTTGGTTCTGTTACCATTTGCAAGATAGGGGACACTCCAGCTCTGATGTGTTTTTCCTTGATCATTCTAATACTGTGCTATCAGATTTAAATCGGTTATTGATTTAACAATTATTTATATGGATGGATGGATGGATGGATGGATATATACACAATGGGGATGGAAGGAATTATTTCTAGCCAAGGCATAATCACTCAATTATTAGTAGTTGATTAAAATAATTTAGCTCTGTTATTATAATTCTACTTAATATTTTTCCGGAATAATCTTTAAACATTGCAGCTTTTTTCCAGAGCAGCATACTTTAACCAAGCATTAACCAGTAACATCTCCATGTAACTTCTAACCAAAAACAACAGGAGCACCCAGCTATCACACTATTTGCATTGACATCAACTTTTCAGTCTATAGTTACACACATGCTGTTTACACAGTGTAGACACTGTGTAATGTGATTTTGGACTCAGATTTACATCCCTAAGATATTTCTAGTCCAACTCGGAAACACCACTAAAAATAGACACCGAGTGAAGGCTATATGATCATGAAAGAGCTTATGAAGTTGGAGCATATTCCATGTATACACTCTCCAACACTGTCAAGGCTGTGCACACTCAGTGTAGGTAGTACAGTATGAAAGTTTTCACATTCTTGCATCTCATCAAGACCAGTCCTTGTATCGAGTTTGAAGTGCACATGCTTTATGATAGCTTTATTACATAAAGTAACATGACTGACAAAGTCAAAACACAGCACAGTTCTTTATGTAGTTGAATAAGTACACTTCTCAGCAAGACAGGATTACTGGGGTATAAAAGCAAATTGGCTGACACGGGTTCCCTTTTGCTTAGAAAAAAAAAATTCCACAGAGAAAGCCACTTCTACATTTTCTGTCTCCTTGAAATAATCTCTGATGCAGTCAAGTAGTCCCCCCTCCCCCTCCCAAGTGGCCCTGATTCCCAGGAGACCAGGTAAGAGGCTGCTGGTGGCAAATGCCCTTTAAGCCGTATTAACCCTGCTGGCTGCCCGTGTGGCCCACAGCGATAACGGCAGCAACAAGAAAGTACCTTGCCATCTCTTAACGTTCACCCTCAAAAAAGAAAGAAAAGGCAAAGAAAAAGAATTTAAGACGGAAAGCAGTCTCGCTCATGTTTTTAAACATTTCAGCTAAATCCCTCCACCTACCTAAAATGCAAACACTCATTTACTTTGCAAAGCGTATCCGCTGCCGGAGCTTAGTTAGCATATCTTTGATATTTATGTGCATTTGTGTGTCGTGTTGTTGAATAATAAATATGTTTGTGTCTGTACAGATTACGACAGTGGACAGGTTCCAGGGTCAGCAGAACAACTACATCATCCTCTCCCTGGTCCGCACCAAAGCTGTGGGACACCTGAGGTAATTACTTCTTTGCATGCCAAGCAGGAAAAAAAGTATCTGATCCAAAATAGCCTTCAGCTCTCAGCAGCTATTCTGCTTTAAAATACTTGTGTAATATGAAATACACCTAAGATAAACATCCTCCAGGGAAATAACACTGCAGAAAAGCTGGCACTTAATTCTCGTGAGACAGCTGCTCTCAGGAGGCTTTCTCTTTTTGTCATGTGTAACTACTGAATAAAGTTTGCTGAGGGAAATAACAGTGTTGCAGTTTTGAGGTAAGTATGAGCTTAATTATGATGCAGGGAGGATAAAGGTGCTTAAGGACACATCTATGGAGCTGACTGTAGTTTTTGTTCCAATTAAGAGAAATAATTGTGCTCTGATGATTAGGTTGACAATAACTAACAAAGAGCTCAGTTCTGAAGGCAAACTGTAAAGCAGTCAGTATGATGGATAATCACTGCTCTGCGACACGCCTCTTCATGGCGTCTTCTTTCATTGGCAGCTTTGTTTTGTTTTCTCTCTGCTTTCTGTTCATTTGGCTATGGCCTCTTTGCCCCATGTCACTGAATTAATTTGTAGTCAAATGATCTTTCACTTCTGTGCTGCTGTGAGATTCCAACAACCAAGGGTTTTATACCAGGCATATGATCCACAGCACTTCTACTTGACATGCCGGCCGCTGGCTGTGATGAATAGTAGCTGCTGTTGCAGTTGCACTGCTCACAGCTTTATCAGAGAATTGGACAGTCTGCAAATTGGAACCCGAGTGCAAATTATAAGCCATTCCCTTTGTAGCTCTGTGCACCCCACCCATCACCGTGGCCATTTAGCTAGCACAGAAAACACTTAAAAACTCTATTTTGTTCTTTCTTCATCTCACAGATGGAGCGATTAATTGATGTAGCTGAAAATGAGAAACTGCAGCTGACTACAGAGAAGGGTGCTTTATCTTGCTGGCAGTGCCTGCTCTCCTCTCTGTATCATTCATTTGATCTTGTCTTTGACTCGATATTACATTCCACCTTTTACACATTCTCAGTGTAGCAGTTTTTCAGTGCAGGGAGCGTACAATAGTTCTAGAGCTTCTATTCTCCTTGAATAAGACTTTTGGTAACACTGAGCTTCAAGGCCCTGAAAACCAAGCTGTCAGTCACTGATAATGTTTGTGGTTATTTCATATAAGAATGTTTGAATCAACCTTTTTGTGATTATTCTGTCGGGCTGCATCAAATTTCAGATTTGCTTTTTTAATTGTTAATATGTATTGTTAACTGTGAGGGATGTGAATAAGAAATCAACCACCATGAGTCAGTCAGAATAAACCATTAATGTAAAATATAACAGAAAATGTCTAGTTATGTCTGTTGCTATAGTTTTTCATAATGGTCATTCATATGTTGGCTTCCCTGACAGCTTGTGAATGGTCAGCTAAGTGGTTGAGAGAGCAGTGCTTCATAGGAGCTCCTAGTGCTGTTCATTGTGTTTTTCTTATAATGGGATCACTGCGGTGTACCACTGGCTTTTACCTCACAATCCTCCTCCCCCTCTCTCCCCTGCCCCTCTCCTCATGGCAATCCGCAGCCGTGACAACCACAGGGGATGCAGCTGACCATATGATGAGCTGACCCTCGCTTTGACAGGGGAAGCATTCCCGTGATACACACGGGCACGCTCACATGCAGGAGCACACACTTTGACAGGGCAGCACAAATTCAGAGATGCTCTGACATGCACGAACACACATGTCATGTCACAGCACAGTCCAGGTGGGCGTCTCTCCGTAGTGCCATGTCCACAGGCTATCGTGCTTCATGATTGGTTCATCTGCTCCACATGTCTGTGCTCATTGGTCTAGGCAGCGGTAGTTTGTCTCTGTGGAAATGTTTCATTTTGTACTGTGCCCCCATTTTTGCCTGAAATGTGCAGTAATTTTCACATTAATCTATAGGCTGCTCACGTTTACTCACTCGTACCCTGCACAATGGCTCCCATAAGCCTTTTTGTCATATTCACAGAACTCATCATGCATATTGCAAAGATTAATCCTCTTAATCTCATGAAGTGCTCAGGTGGACTCCACATTTCATATTTTTGGCTATACTTAAGAGTAGGCTATATAGAAAAACATGGCTGTGTGTCTTATTCATCAGCATCAAAATAAAGACTTTTGCCAGAGCTGTTTGAGTAAAAACAGCTTCTTCCTCAAATGCTTTCACCAATGTTTAATCTCACACCACAGACTTACAGGTCAGTTAAATAGTTACATGTTTTTTTTTTATAAGCAAATTTAACTGTGCAGATAACTGAGACAATATAAGGATTCAATAGGTTCAAAGGGAAACCCCTTGTAAATGACTCATTCTGTGGTGTTTACAGTTGTCCAAATCTTCTCCCTCTCCTCATGTATGTGTGTTTTGTATAGAATGCTAATGTATAGTATAGTGGGATGTGTACTACGAGCAGTGTTTTTGCAGGGGAGCAAAGAGACAAGTATTTTGGCTAGTACAGCAAGCCAGAGAAAGCTCAGAGAAACGACTGCCTTTGTCCTTAATCTCTTAATACTACTTGATGGCATAAAAAAGTAACCTATTCCACCTACCCTTTCCCGTGCTCTCCTACCTCTCTGACTCCTTGCCTGCAGTGCTTATCCATGCCCTTTGTCTTCCATTTCTGTATTTCTCTCTTATCCTCAGTATTTTTCCCACTTAAGTAGTGCCGCTTATCCTTCACTAAACCTCTTTCCTCGTACATTACGGTGCCTTTTCTTCTCTTCCCCTTCAACCATTACTCGGTTCTTTCACTGTGATCTCTTCACTTCAGTTTTTGTTTTTTGCCCCTACGCAGGATCTCTTCTCCTCTTTACAGTTTCACACATTTTACCACCACCTCAAGTCAATCCTTTTTTCTGTCTCTCCACAGGGATGTGAGGCGTCTGGTGGTAGCCATGTCAAGAGCCAGACTGGGCCTGTACATCTTTGCCCGAGTGTCACTGTTTCAGAACTGCTTCGAATTGACTCCTGCCTTCAACCAGCTCACTGCCAGACCACTGCAGCTACACATTAGACCACACGAGTACTACAACCAGGAACAGCCTGTAAGCAGTCATACCCATGCTCATGCTGATCTCATAAAACCTACCATATTAGATCTGCCCCATTATGAGATATTCAAGTGGGAGATATGCTGATAAGAACTGAGCTTCTTTCCCACGGTTCAGGCCAGTGCCTATTTCCATAAAATTCGTGCCGTCTTCACCATCCCACCACGTCATTGCCGCTACAGCCCACTGGCTCGGTCTAATTCCCCCCTTTTTATATTCAGAGTGAAATCTTCATTCCACTCAGAATATTGGTCCTCACTGGTCCCACTTCTTACTGCAGCTTTACCCAGTCTGGTAAGAGCATTCTGCAGACCAGCTGCAAAGATGAGAAACACAGTTATGGCTATAATTAACCTCAAAGGTCAGAAGACAAAACCACCGACTGACCAGCATGAAACGACCATTGTCTGGTCACAGTGTCTCACTGACAGGCGTGTTTGGCAACAGTGATGTCTAAAATACCCAATAGCCTCTCTGACACTAGAGTGTTCATCCCCATGGGGGACAGTTCTTTCGGGCACACACATGTGGCCCCTGCTTAGCCCATCTATCTAGAGTCAGTAAACCCCCGCTGCTTACACGCACATGTAGATTAAAAGTCAGACTTTGTCAAGCAACACTCAACTGGAAGTGTCACGGGCTATTTAACGGGGCTAACTCAGAAGCTGCTATAAAAAAAACAAAGCTGCCTAAAGCTTCATATGGAAACATACATATTCGATCTATAATCATATGCAGTTATCATATTCTCTCCCCCAGTGTTTTTAATGAAGGTTTTACTGCAGTGAAAGCACACAAAGTTAAACTGTGGAGTAGTATACTTTGACATGATGCCCCCAGGGCCTCTGTGGGCATCTCCCCTGTATTTAAGAGGCATCCACCAAGCAGATTGAATATTCTGCTTGCCTCAGTCTTCAGTTTAGCCTGCAAGACTCTGTCTGCATACTAATATTATCAAATTAAAAACTCTGCATCCCCGACTTCTTTGGTAATACATGAGCAGTGATCACTGGAGAGGGAAATTTGTTTGAAATAACCAGCGGGTAGCAGTGGGCTGCTGAATTGTAATTTCCCTGCACATTTTACCTCGGATCAATACTTAACCAAGTCCGTGTGCCTGAAAGAGTGATCCCTAGCAAGACCGATAAAAGTTCTTCATTATAATTCCTCTCTGATCGCATCCTGGGCTGAAATCAAACTTCTTTTGTTTCTACCTTTCAGCGAGATACTTCTGGACAGCCTGACCAAATTGTGAAGAACATGCCGGAAATGGCCAACCTGGTGTATAATATGTACATGCACATGATCCAGACCTCCCAGCAGTACAGACAGGTAAAGACCACAAAGTGGACTGTGTGAAAGGAGCCATATAAATCAACCAGCAGCACACCTACTATGTTTATGATACTGCGATATCATAAAAGTTTCTTCTGTGATACACCTGAGGCAGTTTAAAAACTGGCAACCATCCTGCGTTGACACGCTTACAGATGTCATCAACTTTCCTGGCAGCTGTCAGCGCCTGTCCCCAGCTGCCATTTTTGTATTTTTAATCTTTAACTTTTAATGGAGTACAGTAAATAGGTCAGATGTAAGAAATGTAGAGAAGGAACGGGCTACACAGAACAATGTAGTTTTTCAACATACATTTATCATCATTTAGAGAGAAATAATAGTAGATACTAAAAACATGTGTACTTAAAAGGAAGAGACATTTTATTATAAAGCTATCTCTATTAAAATACCCTCAACAAAGAATATGTTCCTGTAGATACACCTATATGTCAAACACTTATTTGCCACGCTGTTACGAACACCTAAATCCAACTAATGCATTTTGAGTGCTGCAGTAAATCCATGAAGATAGTGATGTTTATTTTTTCCTTCATATGCGTAGGCGTGTGTAATGTAATAGACGTTTTAGAGGCTGCTGTTCATAGTGGTGTTCAGTGGCATTGTGGTAGACTGACAGGCTCTGCAAAAAGGACTTAAAGAAAATTGCAAAGGATGGACTCCTTGCAGGGTTTTTGTATAAGATTACATCAGTTTTGGCCGTGTGCTCTTTATAATCAGTTAGCTGAGTATATTTGACAATATAATGCCAAAAAAAGTGGAAATATTTTCCTTTGTGTTTTGAACATTTCCCTTTTCTTTTGGCTTCTCAGCAGCAACAGCAAGAACTGGCTCTGCCTCCAAAACAGACCCAAAAAGATGCTGGCGCTTTGTCGACCACTGCTACATCTAAGGAGCCACAGGAGGAAACCCCCATGGAGCAGGAAAACCCAGAAGGAACGGCGAGCACAGAGCCAAACTCGGAGGACGCCGGCGAGAAGGAAGGAAACAAGGATACTGACGGCCATGCTAAGATGCCAGAGCATCCTGGTAGAGACAGCGACAGCGATGGAGAGAGCGCAGATGAGCAAGAACAGTAGAACATCCTGACATGGGACTACCATAGAGGGAACAAGTGGATCCCCTGAAGAGAAATGTAGTGCTTAGTCACCTATTTTAAATCTGTTTTCTACTGAGAGAAGATCATTGTGATGTTTTGTTATTTTTTTCTAAAACATTTGATTTTTGTTACTATCAGTACTTTATTAAAAAAAATCTATTCAGACTGTGGCATCATCATTATACTAATACCATTCTATGGGTGTCCCACACACAACCAACACATACAGCTCTGTGCTAAAGTATTAATCCCCTCCTCATTTCCCCTCAAACATTTATATAAATACAGTATATAAGGCAAAAAAAGAGTTTGTACAATTCTAATAAGATTGAAAGTCAATATTTGGTATGACCACCTCTATTCTTTAAACAGCTTGAACTCACTTGCAATTTTTTTAAGTAGTCTCCAGGCTTCTTGAAGGACATTCAAAGCTCTTTGGATGTTGGCTGCCTTTTGTTCCATATCTGTCAAGATGATCCCACACTGATTTAATAATGTTTAAAGTCCTGGCTCTCGGGGAGGGGTCAGTCCAAGACTGATAGAAAAACACACAGAGAAACACTATCTTAGTGCACTGGCAGTGTATTTGGGATCATTATCATGCTGAAAAAATATATTTCCAATCACATACTTTCCAGATGGCATTTCATTGTGGATTAGAATCTGATGGTACTTTCCTTTGTTCAGAATTTCATCAATTTTGACAAAATGTCCAACACCACTGGCTGAAATGCAACTCCAAACCTTGAGAAGTCTCCACTGTGTTCTACAAAGGATGATCTGATATCCTCGTGTTGGTGTTGTTCCCAGACCATCATGAAAATGTTGTTCCAGGTTCAACATTGCAAGTGACCAATCACATTGTTGTGACGTTATTCCTTTGCGCGCCAAGCCATTCGTGCATTTATGAAATTCCAATGTTGCAAGGACAATATCAATTCTGCTTACTGTTTATGAAAGGGTTACGATTAGGGTCAGGGTCCGTTGATCGGTGGACAGAGGCGGTTTCACGCAGCTTAAGTACAGTTTTTTGTTTTACGCCGGTTTTTCCCGAAGTCGCAAAAGTATGACGTCACAACATTCTGATTGGTCACTTGCAACGTTGATCCTGGAACAACACCAACACGACGATATCAGATCAACCTTCTACAAATGTCTGCAAACACTCACTGTTGTTCCCTTCCCTGATCTCCTCTACGTACTTAAAAGGATTTAAACCAAACATTTCACATGTTTGGAGTCATTGCTCCAAAAGACCTGTCGTCACTGAGTTTCAGTCCATTTCTGGTGTAATTTGACATACCTTAGGTTTTCCCCATTATTTCTCTTCTTTTAAAAGATGGTTTCTTTGACTGATAGAATCTCTGTCATGATACTTTTATATATTCATCTACTTCATTCTGCATAAAGTACAGCTCAGATTTCATTGGCTGAGCCTGTATCAGCAACAGAAGCTTCAAAAAAGCTCCATTTGTAGGTCAGTCACTATTTCAAGTTATCTGCCATTCATGATTTGTGCACTAACAGCAAAGTGTTTTCACAGCTGAATAAATGTTAGGGTTAACATATGATGACCAGATTGAAGAAAACAATCAAGCAGGCAAACTATATATGTTGACTTAAAACAGCCGGAACTTGGTGATTTAAACATCAATAAATTAATTAAAATGAAGAGGTTAGCACAGTCCACAACCCTGCAGGCAAAAACACAGACCGGAAATTAATTCACTGTCATGCACCAGAGCATTTTATTTTTATTGTTACATCATACCTCAGGCAGGTTGATGGAACAGGTCAGCTGCACAGCTGCTTGTGCCTGGGTTAGTTAAAAGGCCTGATGGAGAACCATGTGTTGCTGGATGTGGAGTAACATCAGTGGAACTCAGTCAAGTGTGGAGCCATGAAACGTCTTTCTTATTTCCTGTCTCCTGAGTGCAGGGCACTCTGGGTTAAGGTATAAAGTAGGTATTCTGGAGTCATAAGACACGTGTTTCTGTTAAGATATTCATTGTGTGTACTCATGTTGTACAGTGTTTAACTGCATTATGGTTACTGTGGTTTAACAGAGACAGTATTTTAGTTGCCACCACAAGGAGGCACTGTTTCATTGTAAGAGCACGGATGCTGCGTCATCACGCCCCTAAGAAAAAAAAAGTATACCACAACGAAAATGGCACCCATGAGAAAAGTTTTGCCGCGTGTTAATGAGGAATAAAGTTCCCAAAATATTAAGGACATTTTTGCCTCCGTCGTCATTTTCCTTCGAGTTGATCGCTGTCGATGCTGCAATACTCAACAGGTTATGGGCCCAGGGCCGACTCGAAGAAGAGTTTTTTCTCATGAAGATCCGGAGCCACAACGGATAGCGGGCTAACGGCTAAATAGCAACATGGATCAACGAGGAGCAAGCAGGCTGCCTCGACTCATGTTTGACGGAGATGAGACCAGATATGAACTTTGGGAAACTAAGGTGCTAGGATATTTGCACTTGTTGGGATTAAAAGCCACTGTTCTGAAGGAACCGAACAGTGAGGCTGAAGTAGCAGCAGACGGTAAGAAGAACGCTGACGCTTACGCCGAGTTAATCCAATTTTTGGACGATAAAAGCCTCTCACTGATTATGAGAGATGCCCCTGATAATGGGAGAAGAGCATTAGAAATATTGAGGGACTACTACGCTGGAAAGGGGAAGCCCCGAATCATCAACCTGTACACCACGCTATCATCGCTTCAGAAAAAGAGGGAAGAGACTGTCACAGACTATGTCATCAGAGCAGAGGCCGCCATTACAGCACTGCGCAATGCGGGTGAGACTTTAGGTGATGGATTATTGATTGCTATGGTTTTAAAGGGTCTACCTGAAAGTTTTAAGCCATTTGCAATACACGTTACTCACGATAAAGACGATATGACATTTGCTGAGTTCAAAACAAAGCTACGGAGTTTCGAAGACACTGAAAAGTCAAGCGCATCCGAGTGTAGCGACAACGTAATGAAAACAGGAGGAAGAACCGGGCGTGAGCACACGAGATCCAGCGCACAATGCAGATACAAGAGCGATGTGGACATTGTGTGTTTCAAGTGTGGACTAAAAGGCCACCGAGCAAAAGTGTGCAGACGGAGGACGTGGTGCAGTCATTGCAAAAGCAGCACACACAGTGATACCACATGTAGATGTAACCCAACCAGTGCAGGGGCCTCCCTACACCCCGGACTCTGCGTTGTGTTAAATTGTGTTGGATTGGGGTGCACCGCAGAGAGACCAGTCGGACACAGGTGTTCAATTTGTGGCTCGGACCGCGCCGTTTATTCGGAAGCAGGGGCAAACACCACTCCAACTCTGCTGCTGGCCCTTCGCAAATCACAGCAAACACTCCGTGACTATCAACATTGCAAAATACAACAACACATATACACAGAATACACATTAAGTAACAATAACCGTGCCGTCTACAACATTCCACGGTCTCCGCGATGAATACAACACAAAACTGATGCAGTTCGCCACTGGCAGTGCTTACCTTCGCAAATCACAGCAAACACTGACCCAAGATGGTGCCCGCGCGAACAAGAAATCTAAAGTACGGTGTCCTGCAGAGGACGAATGGCCAAAATTGCTAACATTTACACCATATATGCAGCTCAACAGCGACACCTTGTGACTTATTCCAGTCACTACCTTACATCCGCCTCTCCTTTAAGTGATGGCGTCCCAGTCATCAAACAAAAAAAAAATAAAACAGAACAGTCTCACTATGTACACAAGAATAATGGTGGTGGAAGATGTGCAGTGTAATGTGAAAATGTCTATGTGTGTATCCTATGTGTTTCCTGCAGCCCTTCTTGCTTTGGCCCTCTGCCACAGCTTCCATCCCCTTTCTATCTTCTCCTGATCCTCCCCTGGTTCGTTAACTCTCAACCCATAAGTCAGTCTCTTTGGGGGATGCCGACTCCTCGGCAAGTTCCTCCTTGGTTCTCTTGGTCTGGGAGGTGAGTGGGTGACCCTGGCAGTCTCATTCCCCCTCCAATCTTCACTCTCTTGTGCTGCCCCTGGGTCCCTTTCCTCCGGTCCTGTGGGGGCAAGTGATCCATTTGCTTCGACTTCACTGATGACTGTTGGTCCACTGTACTGGCGCTAGCTGTAGCCCCTTCATTCAAAAGGTGAGGCTGTGCCCTCTTTGGAGTGTCTGCAACGTCTCTCAACATTTTCACTGTCCTGTATCTCTAATTTAGCTGCACCAGAAAATGTGTGTGGGCTACTTGTAGTATGCTTGTAGAAAACCAAAGAGGAGGCAAGCCTTTTCCTGACCGTGACAGTAAACTCACCCGGCAGTTCATACGGGGGATTAATGATGAGGATGTGTATGCGAGGATCTCGCCAATGAAGCCCCGGCTTTTGAGTTTCCGTGAGCTGCAGGCTGAGCTCCGAAATCTAGCAAAAGAAACAAAGAGATTCCAGCCTCAAAACAAATCAAAGAAAACTTATGCCCAGGTACAAGTGGCATCAGAGTGTAGTGTGAATGTGAAGGCAGAAAAGGCTAAACATCCCTCAGAGTGGTCAGAGCTAGCAGAGATGGTCAAGAAGTTAGCACTGAGCCAGGAGGAGCAGATGGCCAAGTTGACCCACCTTGAATCGAGAATTTATGCTCCATCCTCTGCCACTCCACTGAGAGTCCGACCACCCCCTGGGGCTACAACCCCAATGTCAGTGGTCACATGCTACCGGTGTGGGAAGCAAGGACACATAGCCCGGGTTTGCAGAGCAGTGCTCCCGGGGCCTGAACAGACGTGGGCACACGATCCTCAGCCTGTGACCCCCATGGAGGGAAACACTTACTCAGCTCAGCCTTTAAACAGATAAAGCCCATGGTCGCCGGGGCAACCATGGGCGAGCAGCAAGTCCCCACACTGCAGGTGAACAAAGGTGACGGAGGGGAGAGCACTCCCCTAGTTGGTCCCAGGAACGAGGGGGAGGTGGAAGTCAACGGAATGAAGTGCAGGGCACTCATCGACTCTGGCTCCCAGATAACCAGTATTACGCACCAGTACTGGCGCAGCCACCCCACCCTCCATAAACAAAAACTGCAGCCTTCTAAGATACCCATAGAAGGTGCAGGGGGCCAGAGTGTCACCTACCATGGTGTGCTACGCATCAACCTAAAATTGTTGGGGAGAGAGTTTAAGGGTGTGCCTGCTTTTGTTGTCACTAACACAGAGTACCGCTCCTCTGTTCCTCTGCTTGTGGGAACTAATGTCCTCCGTGCCTCCAGAAGTCACCTCCAGGCAACCTACGGCCAGCAGTTCCTCCTCCAGGTCAAGGAGACTCATCCGGGTCACGGCACCAAAGATGTAACCCAACCAGTGCAGGGGCCTCCCTACACCCCGGACTCTGCGTTGTGTTAAATTGTGTTGGATTGGGGTGCACCGCAGAGAGACCAGTCGGACACAGGTGTTCAATTTGTGGCTCGGACCGCGCCGTTTATTCGGAAGCAGGGGCAAACACCACTCCAACTCTGCTGCTGGCCCTTCGCAAATCACAGCAAACACTCCGTGACTATCAACATTGCAAAATACAACAACACATATACACAGAATACACATTAAGTAACAATAACCGTGCCGTCTACAACATTCCACGGTCTCCGCGATGAATACAACACAAAACTGATGCAGTTCGCCACTGGCAGTGCTTACCTTCGCAAATCACAGCAAACACTGACCCAAGATGGCGCCCGCGCGAACAAGAAATCTAAAGTACGGTGTCCTGCAGAGGACGAATGGCCAAAATTGCTAACATTTACACCATATATGCAGCTCAACAGCGACACCTTGTGACTTATTCCAGTCACTACCTTACATCGACATAAAGACAAACAAGATGGCGCGCGGAAGGTCGCAGATGAGAGCGGCAACGGATCCAAAGCAGAAACGCCAGATTATGCCTTCAGGATTAAGGGCGTAGACATCAAAGTCCAGCAGTCAGCGTACAGCATTGAGGAGAAAGGCCTGTTGGTGGACACTGGGGCTACCTCACACATCATTAACAGCATCGCCAAGTTCAAGAGCTTCGACGACGCGTTCAGACCGGAGTCACACAGCGTAGAACTGGCAGACGGTACCCAGTGCAGAGGCGTCGCCCAACAGAGGGGGGACGCAGAGGTGTTCCTGATTGACAATACAGGCCAGCGACGCAAAGCAACGCTGAAAGATGCGCTGTTTATTCCATCATACCCCCAGAACATATTCTCTGTAAAGTCAGCCACTGCATTAGGAGCAACAGTCACCTTTAAACAAGGGCAGGACACGTTGACCCACAAAGACGGTACTAACTTTAACATTCATGTGTATGGCAAGTTGTACTATTTGCAGACTGAAGTTGAGGGTAATGATAAGTGTAACACCTGTCATGACATACAGGCATGGCATGAGATATTAGGTCATTGCAACTATGAAGATGTAGTAAGATTGCAAGGTGTGGTTAACGGTATGCAGATTAAGGGGAGAACCGATAGACCTGAAAAGGAATGTGAAGTGTGTATCCAGGGAAAGTTTGCACAAACCCGAAACAGAGATCCTGATACAAGAGCAAAGGCTCCTTTACAAATGGTACACACAGATTTAGCAGGTCCGATAGCCACTGAATCTATTGATGGGTACAAATATGTGCAGTCATTCACTGATGATTATTCAAACTCAGTGTTTGTATATTTCCTGAAGACGAAAACTGATACAGTGCAGGCAACAGAGAAATTTCTAGCGGATGTTGCACCATATGGCAACGTAAAATGCATTAGATCAGACAATGGGACAGAGTTCACATGCAGAGATTTCCAAACCCTGTTAAGGAAAAATGGCATTAAGCATGAGACATCAGCCCCGTACTCACCCCATCAGAACGGTACCGCCGAGAGGGGGTGGCGTACTCTTTTCGAGATGGGCAAGTGCATGCTAATTGAGAGTCAGCTACCGAAATGCCTATGGAACTATGCCATTCAAACTGCTGCTGTAACACGGAACAGATGCTTTAGTAAGCGAACAGGGAAAACACCCTACCAAATGCTGACAGGTAAAAAGCCAGACTTGTCAAAAATGCAGAAATTTGGGTCTGTGTGCTATGCATACAAACAGGACAAGGGGAAACTTGATTCAAAATGTGACCAAGGTTTCTTTGTAGGTTATGATAAGAACAGTCCCGCCTACTTAGTTTACCACCCTGAAACTGAGAAAGTTCAGAAACATAGACTTGTTAAGTTTGTGAGCAAAGTAAATGTAGAAAGACAAACACAGACAGATGAGGGAGAACTAAATGATGACTGTAGCAGAGTAAGACAGCCTATGGCTAACAGACCTTCAGAGAAAGGTGACAAGGACAATGAGGTTCCAGAACCTATTGTGACAGACACAAGTCCACAAAGTGGTATACCTGATGAGCGTGAACGAAAAGAGACAAGTGTGACAAGTGATGGATTTGTCAACAAAAGGTATCCTCTTAGGGAGAGAAGAAAACCGGGACATTTAAATGACTTTGTAGCTGCCAACAGTGGCAGCGATGAGATCCACACTACCATAGACTACTGCTACAGGGCAGTGTGTGGTGTCCCAAACACATTTAAGGAAGCCATAGAATCAGCTAACTCAAAGAACTGGATCAAAGCCATGGATGAAGAAATTCACTCGTTACGGGAAAATGACACTTTTACCCTAACCACTTTGCCAAAGGGAAAGAAAACTGTAGGGGGGAAGTGGGTTTATTCCGTTAAGAGTGACATTGAGGGAAACGACAGATACAAGGCAAGGTTCGTAGCCAAAGGTTACAGCCAACAGTTGGGGATAGATTATGGAGAGACATTCTCACCAACAGCCAACTTACCCAGCATAAGAGTTTTGTTACAGAAAGCAGCGCAGGAGAGCCTGTTACTCCATCAAATGGATGTGAAGACAGCATATTTACACGCTCCCATTGATTATGAAATCTACATTGATCAGCCAGAAGGTTATGAAGAGGGAGAAGGGCTAGTCTGTAGATTACAAAAATCCTTGTATGGGTTAAAAGAATGTGGTGGTATCTGGAATAGGATCTTGCATGAATACCTAACAGCGAACAGTTTCAGGCAAAACCCAGCAGACCACTGTGTTTATACCAAAGAGACAAAAGATGGTAAGGTGATTATGATCATCTGGGTGGACGACCTGATAATTGCTGCTGGCAATGAAAAGGTAATGAAGGATGCGAAAGAAATGCTTTCAGTCAAATTTAAGATGAAAGACTTGGGCAGACTTAAGCATTTTCTGGGTATTGATTTCACTCAGTCTGATGGATGTGTAACAATGTCACAAGAAACCTATGTCAACAAGATACTGATGAGGTCTAACATGCAGAACTGTAAACCCAGAGGAACTCCCTGTGATCAGAAGTTGTGTTACACAGAAGGTGCTACTAAGATAAGAGATGTGAGGATGTATAGAGAGGCTGTAGGCAGTCTTATATACCTTGCATCAGGTACCCGTCCTGACCTGAGTTTTGTGGTAAGCAAGTTTTCGCAACATTTCCATGAGCCTACAGAAGAACAGTGGGGAACTGTGACACATGTGTTGAGATATCTCAAAGGGTCCAAAGATAAGAAGTTGTGTTTTAGAAGAAACACAGATGAAAATTTGGGTCTAGTGGCCTACAGTGATGCTGACTGGGCAGGTGATACTGCCGACAGACGCAGCACTACTGGTTACTGTGTACGTCTATGTAACAACAGTTCTTTAGTTTCATGGAAGACCAAGAAACAGCCCACTGTGGCGCTCTCTACCTGTGAAGCAGAGTATATGGCTCTGGCTTCCACAATGCAAGAGTGTATATATTTAGAACAGCTTTTGAAAGGTATAGATGACTACAGCTACACTCAAACAATAGTGTACGAGGACAACCAGGGAACAATTGCCCTGGCTAAAAACCCTGTGAGCCGACAGAGGTGCAAACATGTGGACATTAAATATCATTTTGTAAGGTCCATTGTAAATGAAGAGAAAATGTGTCTGTTATATTGCACCACTGAAGAAATGGTTGCAGATGTTATGACCAAACCTGTTTCTAAGCTAAAACTTGCTAAGTTTGCTAACGTTATGTTTGGTGCTTAAAAGAAAAAAGGAGAGAAAAAGAAAAAAGGAAGTGTGGTAGAGATTGTACAACTGTTTATCGTTTATTGTACAACTTTTCTTTGATTCCAGCAACCTGAGTACAAGAGGGGGTGTTAAGATATTCATTGTGTGTACTCATGTTGTACAGTGTTTAACTGCATTATGGTTACTGTGGTTTAACAGAGACAGTATTTTAGTTGCCACCACAAGGAGGCACTGTTTCATTGTAAGAGCACGGATGCTGCGTCATCACGCCCCTAAGAAAAAAAAAAGTATACCACAACGAAAATGGCACCCATGAGAAAAGTTTTGCCGCGTGTTAATGAGGAATAAAGTTACCAAAATATTAAGGACATTTTTGCCTCCGTCGTCATTTTCCTTCGAGTTGATCGCTGTCGATGCTGCAATACTCAACAGTTTCTGTTGGCTAAGGAAAGGATTAGAATGAGTGGTTAGATAAGAGGTTACCTCTGTTGGCTCAGGACTTTGGGCACATATAAATTGCTGAAAGTTTTGACATGGAGCCAACAACAATATCTGTGTACTGTGTCACATAAGGATTAAATATTTTATAGGTTTTACACTAAGAGTGAACAACTAGCCTAGGTGCAGATGTATCAAATATTCTGTTGCATTACCAGCTCCTAGAAACCCATGACACCAGGCATACTTTTCTCTTGAGTCACATGAATGTCTGCATTGTGTAATATCCTGCCTCTATTAAACTTCTGCTTTCAGCTTGCCTCATGAGAATCTAGTTGCCTGTGGTACCTTGTTGTAGTAAATTAGAGCTAACTGGTGGGACGTGGCTACTGCTCACACACACACACACACACACACACACACACACACACACACACACACATCATCATCATCATCATCATCATCATCATCATCATCATCATCATCTCTGTGAATCTCCAGGAGGATCAGGGAGATTTTCTACAAGCAAGAAGGAAACCAGGTGCACACGTCCTCCAGAACCGTTCTTCTTTCCTGCTGAAGGTGAACATGTCTTTTGTACTCACACGGCAGGTATTCATTGGGTTAATAGCTACTTTGTAAAGCTCTCAATTCTAACCTTTGCTAAGGGCTGATTCATGAGTGAGACTAACAGCATGCAGTCGCACTGTGTTGAATAATCATTAGCGTTTTGCTGACTTGTAAGGTGAATTTAGAGGTTCTGATAAAATTGACATCTTTTAATAGGATCAGATTTAGGGTGGTTTATTTGTGTTTGGTATTTGGTTATTTAAAGGTGCTTGTGATCAAATGTAACAATGCAAAAGCAAAAAAAAAAAAAAAGCTGAAGAAGAGGAATTTTAATTATTTTCACATCATGTTGCTGTAATCATTGTACTTTAGTGGTTCCTCTACCTCGTCTTTTTTTTGTTTGTTTGTTTTAAGTGAGAGCGTTTACCGAAGCACGGGATCCACCATGGGACAAACTCGTGTTGAATCTTTAATCTACTGCCCAACACTACGTGACAGCAGTGTCACAACAGGAAATTACACATTACATAGAGTTAAGACAGCAAAGCCTGGAGGGGAAGAGGATCTGACCATTGTGTCTTAAACCTAAACTAAGATCAAGGAATCTGACAACACACAACACTTTCGCGCTCGTAAAACCATCAGTTTTACAATCTCAACTTCAAGGCCTGTCCTTGGGGCAGATCTTGTACAGTTTTATTGGACAAAAACATTTACAGCCTGATTGCTCAGGCATAAGATTGCATTTTGTAAAATAAAAAACCTTTCTCATAATTAGGTTTTTACACGTTTTTGCTGCTATACTAATATAAATCATCAAGTCAGATGTATGCACACTTTGCACAGTACAGTATACTTGTTATGAGTTATGATCTCTGCTGATCTGCTCATAGTGGCTGACTAATGTGCCTGCACAGGTCTTCAGCATTGTGTAAGTTTTGACCTCCAGTGGGTATGCAGATCTGGTGATTACTACCAGCTTAGCGTGCTTTGTCAAGACTGGTGCCTAATCCTGTACATACAGATCATTGACATGACACATTTCAATCTAATAATCTCCTGTCATCACTAAAGAAGCACTGCCGCTCACAGGAAACACAGTAGCCACTGAGGTGACTGACCCACTATTGTATGCCATCTAAAGTGCTCTTTACCGCACAGTGTGTTAGAGCTGTTTAACTAAAGTAAAAGCATTTGCCTTTGGAAAGTGTGCCCACCTTGGGGGAAATCATCATTCTAAGCTTCTTCTCTTTTTTTCCAGACTAAGATGGCTACTTGCGGGTCATGTTTCTGGTGCATCATATGGCTCATTGTTCTGCTGTTCATTGGCTGGCCCATCAGCATCGCTTTAGGGGGTCTCTACGGCCTCATCAGCCCCCTCACCACCTGCCTTGGTCTGGACCGACTGTCTGATTTACTCCTGGAGGGAGCTAATGTGGGCAGAACCTGTGCCAATAACATGAGGCACAGCAAGCCTTTGTGTTGAAATCCATCCTGTCTGATCAGGACCAGAAAAAACAGAGGTCGAAGCCTTCACCTCAGGAAGAACTGTTAATGTCTGATTTATGTGGAGCTATTCCAGCACGACTGGTGCATAATTCCCTGAGAAACCTTCCAGCAACTTATGTCACAATAAGGTCCAGAAAGTCCTGGAAAATTGATTCCTCTCTCACTGGTAACATGTAATTAACTACAGATTTTAAATTTGCATGGGTTTGTCAGGAAGAAAATAGGCTTGCAGTGCATGGTCTGTGTTTGCTGTTTAATTCACGATGACGCTGCGTGGAGACGATAAGAACGAAAATGCCAATTTAACAATGAAAATATTTAGACTTGGTAATGTCTGTATGGAAATATATGGAAATGCGATTAAAACTGCTTTGAACTTGCCCTTCGTGTTTGTTAATTGACTTTTGGTGCACGTATTTTGAGGAAAATCCATGCCGTGAAATACTGAAAGTAAGTGGGGAGAAAGAGAGAGCTGCAGATTTGAACAGATTCATTTTACATTTCCTTCATTGAGTTTTATCTACCTGTGTTTTCACATTAGGGGGTCGCAGATGTTTGAGTCTCATCACAAAATTAATTAAATTGAAGTCAAGGAGACAATATTGAGACATGCTCTCTATGTCATGCCAAGCTCAACACAGCTTTCCACACACGATTTACTTTCCAGCTAGCTTTCTTCTGATTGGCTGCCCCTCACAAACAGTATGTATGGACAGCAGGTAAGTGGGGCTTTGGGGCTCGCAACCATTGCCATGTTGCTAATATGACCACATTAAGGATATCCCTTCTCTTTGACATCATACAGAGCCGAGACCTGTCTGTTTAATATGAGCTTCCACTGCTGTGAAAGTATGCATACGACAAGAAAATGAGGAAAACCAAAACGATGACTTTAAATGATTGTTCTGGCCACCTGGAGGCAGTGAAGTAAGCAGTACACACAAATATTAGAGTTTTTAAAGACATGTATATAGACATACTTTGTTCAGCCACTGTCAGCTTTATCCCTGTTTGGAATTTGATGGTCACTGTTGCACGATATAAGAATTTATTATTAGTAGTAAAAAACGTTTAGAGCACTTCTGATAACACAGCACCAAACTGACCACACTAAGTCAGCAAAACACTGGAAAAGCACTCAGAAAATAAATGTTAAAATAAAATGATTTACTGGCAGAGAGCTGCTAACCCTCGCACTTGCGGGTAGATCATAAACTTCTCTATCCGCTTCTCTAGTGTCAACTTTCCAGTGATAAATGGAGTGTTCAGAACCATTAGCTCAAAGATTGTCTAAGCTACTTCTATCTGTACTATTATTTCTACAGAGGAATTTGTAATAACTTTGAGACTGCAACTGGCACTGGACTAAACAATAAACTTGTTATGAAAGTTTTGAGGTTAAGGTTCAGTGTATAGACCCAATTTTCCTTTGCAAACATACATCTTAAGTAAACACTGAAAAGTTAAAAAAAAGAAAAAAAAAAAAAAGAAAGGGAAAACTCTCCAAAGAATTACCGTCAAGGGGGCTCAAAGTGCTGCAGGGCTGAACAGGCGTTTTGACATTGTGGGGTCCAGTCTGAGGAAGTTATTGAAAATTTTAAAAGTGAAAGCCCAAAGGAAAACTTAAATGGTTCTCAGCCTGGCTTTGTGAGCCAATTATAATTAATCTGAGCTATTTCATCCGATAATTGGATAATGTGCTGTTTGCTGAGCTTTTTGGACTTCATGCAACATAAAGTCCAAAACTATTTTACGTGATTAAAGGCTAGAGCTAGGTCACTGGACATTCAGTATTCAATAAACACATTATCCACTGTATAAGATAAATAGAGCCAGGTGTTAGACTAGCCAATGTGAAGATGTTGATCTTGTTCAAATCTCTGTATTGGCAGAAGGCAAAAAAGTAACCAGTATGTTACTTTTCTTTGATTAATAACTTTCAGATAAAACCGTACAACCATATACAGTGGGGCAAAAAAGTATTTAGTCAGCCACCGATTGTGCAAGTTCCCCCACCTAAAATGATGACAGAGGTCAGTAATTTGCACCAGAGGTACACTTCAACTGTGAGAGACAGAATGTGAAAAAAAAAATCCATGAATCCACATGGTAGGATTTGTAAAGAATTTATTTGTAAATCAGGGTGGAAAATAAGTATTTGGTCAATAACAAAAATACAACTCAATACTTTGTAACATAACCTTTGTTGGCAATAACAGAGGTCAAACGTTTACTATAGGTCTTTACCAGGTTTGCACACACAGTAGCTGGTATTTTGGCCCATTCCTCCATGCAGATCTTCTCGAGAGCAGTGATGTTTTGGGGCTGTCGCCGAGCAACACGGACTTTCAACTCCCGCCACAGATTTTCTATGGGGTTGAGGTCTGGAGACTGGCTAGGCCACTCCAGGACTTTCAAATGCTTCTTACGGAGCCACTCCTTTGTTGCCCGGGCGGTGTGTTTTGGATCATTGTCATGTTGGACGACCCAGCCTCGTTTCATCTTCAAAGTTCTCACTGATGGAAGGAGGTTTTGGCTCAAAATCTCACGATACATGGCCCCATTCATTCTGTCCTTAACACGGATCCGTCGTCCTGTCCCCTTGGCAGAAAAACAGCCCCATAGCATGATGTTTCCACCCCCATGCTTCACAGTAGGTATGGTGTTCTTGGGATGCAACTCAGTATTCTTCTTCCTCCAAACACGACGAGTTGAGTTTATACCAAAAAGTTCTACTTTGGTTTCATCTGACCACATGACATTCTCCCAATCCTCTGCTGTATCATCCATGTGCTCTCTGGCAAACTTCAGACGGGCCTGGACATGCACTGGCTTCAGCAGCGGAACACGTCTGGCACTGCGGGATTTGATTCCCTGCCGTTGTAGTGTGTTACTGATGGTGACCTTTGTTACTTTGGTCCCAGCTCTCTGCAGGTCATTCACCAGGTCCCCCCGTGTGGTTCTGGGATCTTTGCTCACCGTTCTCATGATCATTTTGACCCCACGGGATGAGATCTTGCGTGGAGCCCCAGATCGAGGGAGATTATCAGTGGTCTTGTATGTCTTCCATTTTCTGATGATTGCTCCCACAGTTGATTTTTTCACACCAAGCTGCTTGCCTATTGTAGATTCACTCTTCCCAGTCTGGTGCAGGTCTACAATACTTTTCCTGGTGTCCTTCAAAAGCTCTTTGGTCTTGGCCATGGCGGAGTTTGGAGTCTGACTGTTTGAGGCTGTGGACAGGTGTCTTTTATACAGATGATGAGTTCAAACAGGTGCCATTCATACAGGTAACGAGTGGGGGACAGAAAAGCTTCTTACAGAAGACGTTACAGGTCTGTGAGGGCCAGAGATTTTCCATGTTTGAGGTGACCAAATACTTATTTTCCACCCTGATTTA